>NW_015160231.1:684745-729398 GCF_001447785.1 Gekko japonicus
ATATATATATATATGGTATCAGATTGATCTAATTTCTGTGCACTGAGGACAAGCCAGTCCTAGGTTACAAACTGAACTCTCCAATGCAAGAACAAGATGCATTTCTTCCTTTAGGAGGTGCTATTGTCAGAAGAAAATAAAAAGGTTTCAGTTTTGTTTTTGCATGTGGGTGGGTATTCTGTTTGTAATAATTGTTTGGATACACTATATTTTTAATATGCTAGTTATGATCATTTCATGCCAAGTAAAAATGTCCATAGTCATATTTTATGTTCCTAAAGTAACAGAATGACTTTCAATCTAGAAAAGACAAAAGAAATGCTAATGTAGCATTTTTTTCAATTTTTCCGAAAATTTCCGTTTTCCCCCGGAAAAAAACGGAAAAAAAATTTCCGGAAATTTTACATCTCTAGTGGGGAGGAGTCTCTACCCAAAGAGATTTGAGCTTCAGAAAATGTTTCTAGATACAAAAGCCCCAGAATCCTTTTCTTCTGGAAAGTGAACCCTGGGACTACCAAACGAAGAAGATTATGGAGCATATTCTTCTGTCTGTTTCTAAAGCTATTGACAGACTGTCTCTGTCGATGGCTGAAGAAACATTCAGCTTGCAAAGACAGAAGAATATGCTGATGGTGTGTTATTCAGACATGCTGATGAAATTCTATAATAATGTCCTTTATGTAAAGGGTCAGTAGAGAATCTGGAGCAATGAAAACTGTTTTGAATAGAAATAATTTTTAAAATGAAAAACAGAAAAAATGCAATTTTGCAAACTGCATTAGCTACGCAAAACCAATGTAGAATATCTTCGTATATCTTACACAAATGAGTTAAGGCAAAGCACCAGAACCATTTCTCCCCACCTCTGCAAATTCTACATACTTAAGGTAAAGGTTCCCTTGCTCGAAAGCCAGTCGAATCCGACTCTAGAGTTGTGGTGCTCATCACTGTTTCAAAGCTGACGAGCCAGTGCTGTCCGAAGACATTTCTGTGGTCATGTGGCCGGCGTGACTAAACACCAAGGCTGTCACCTTCCCACCGAAGTGGTACCTATTTATCTACTTGTAATTTCTTGCTTTCGAACTGCTAGGTTGGCAGGAGCTGGAATTAGAGACGGGAGCTCACTCCGTCATGCGGCACCCGGGTCTCGAACTGCTGAACTACCGACCTTCCACAGCCTGCAGTTCAGCGTCTTAACCACTTGAGCCACCGCAGCTCCTTAGTATACTGTAGCAACAGACATTTGACAAGAACCACAGATTTCTTACAGACATAAGCTATGCTCAGTAACCAGAATTGCTCAATTTTCAAATGACTAACAGCAGGAACTAATCCCTAGCTTTATCAAAGATAAATAAGCGTGGTCCATGAACCCCACATGCAGGTAAACACTGGTGAAATGTTTCTGAATCCGAAGAAAACATCCTTTGATGTAAAACTAACACACATTACTAACGAGCTTTGATGTAACACTCTACACTTATATGCCGCCCTCAGTGTTCAAAGTGCAATATGCATCACGTTGTTGCAGTCTGAACAATTTACCTGTAAGAATTCTTATCCCCCCATTGCAGGTGGCGGCGCAGAAGCTAAGAGGGAGCAGTTGCCTAAGGTCACCCAGCCCAACCAGGATTTGAACTAGCAATTTCCCAGATCACAGTCCATGCTTTTATTAAGTGTTCTACACAAGACCCGAATGGACAGAGGGCTACTAAAGGCATATACATACGAAAGGGCATATCACCACTCTCCTAGTGACATTTATTTTTAGTTTTATTGGATGACTTGGACTTTATTGGAGCTCTTTGTCCAGCTGTTTCTAACACTGCTTACATATTCCAAGGGAAATACTAACTCAACATGCCCAAACAAAATGGAGTTTTGTGGCACTGTACAGACCAGCAAGTTTTTATTCCAGCATAAACATTCATGAACTGCAGCCGACTTACGTATGTGCATGTGTGTACGTAAAGTGCCACCAAATCACATCCAAGTTACAGTGACCCTGTAAAGTTTTCAAAGTAAGAGATGAACAGAGGTGGTTTGTCACTGCCTGCCTCTGCATAGTGACTCTGGACTTCCCTTGGTGATCTCCCATCCAAATACTAACCAGGACTGACCCTGCTTAGTTCCTGCCTGGTCTGGGCCATCCAGTGCACACATCTATGGGGCCAGGAAAAGAAAAACAGGAAGGACCCACTACATGCACCTCAAGAAAAGGATTCTGTCAGTTAACTCCATGTTGTAGAGAACCAAAATGTTACTTTTTTTTGAAAATCTCAGTTTACTACTCTTAACAATTAAGAATATAAATGAATAGATAATGTAATTTGGTGTGGTAGATTTAAATGTAATTCTCTTTTCTGGGGACAAGAAAAATACTTTACACAGCTATGCTTCACTTCAAAGAAAAAAATGCTGTAAAGTTTGCCTCTATGCTAGAAAGGAGATGGAGGGGAACTAATGGCGGGATTCTCACAATTAAGGGTACTTCAGTCTCCAATTCTGACATATCACCTGTGTTATTCCCCCCCCCTAGTTGAACCCAAATGGATGACAACCAGACACCAAGCTTGTCATTCTTTTTATGTTAAAAAACATCTTCATTATTTTGTTGCTAATTTAACTACTCGCCCCCTATATGTATAACTGTGATCTGTAATTCCAGCTCACACCTTGAATAAAACTGGTCTTAAGGGTGCCACTGGACTCTAACTTTGTTCTAGTCCATGGAAACTCATACCAGAATGAAACCTTCAGTCTTAATGGTGGCAGTGGGTCCATTAACTTTTTGCTGCTCAGATGAATATGGCTACCACTCTAGAATTATCATCTGTCACAGGATCTTTTCTACACAATGCACCTCTGCCGTAAAAGTGGATAATAACATTTCTCAAAGATGGCAGCACCTGCAGGGGTTGAGGGCCTGGGTTTAAGCCAATGTGGAATTACTACCATATATTATTGGTCTATTCACAATCAGATTACTCACAATCATATTTCAGCATATTCCAATAAGATGCTTTAAGTCTGATACCAGTTTGCTGACACCCTGTTCCTTCCCATTTCATGACTTTACATGAGAGCTAATATACTTTAGTGGTTAGAGGATCCAGGAGTACTGAGTTCAGATTCCCAATCTCTCCTTTATATATAATTGAATAGTGGGTGCCAAAGTTCTAATTCTAAAATGCACTCCCTTAGTTGTTAGCAGTTGGAATGTCAGTTGCATATGGAATCTGCTGTATTCTGGTGGTGTGCAGGTCCCAGGTTCATGTTTTAAAAGCAGACTGACACTGTTTGCCCAAAGCCAGAGCACTCTCCCAGAGCCTCTTTCTAGATCCCGTTGTATTTATTTCCACAACGGGCCTTATTTCTAGTCTACCATAAACCTTGCTGGGTGGTCTCAAGCTAACCACTGTCTCTCAGCCTGACCTACCACACAAGGCTGTTGTGAGGATAAATGGAGGGCAGGATAACAATATACGCTACCCTGAGCAGTGTTCCCTCTAAGCTGAATTAGTGTGAGCTAGCTCACAGTTTTTTAGCCTCCGGCTCACACATTTTCGTCTTGGCTCAGGAAGGATGGCTCCAGAGCAAACTAATTTATGCAGTAGCCAAATCGCTCACCCACAACTTTAATGCCATTAGTTCACAAGCAGAAATTTTGCTCACAAGACTCCTCCACAGCTTAGAGGGAACATTGACTCTTTGGAGGAAGGGTGGGATAAAAATGTACTAATTAATGGTTTGGACCTGGACTAAATTTTCCCATGGCAGACTGGAATTTTTCTTCCTCCTCCATCACAGGGCAGCCTAGTGATCTCCACAAAATGCTGGTCCTGGGTAACGGGGGACCCTGAGGAGTGATATGAGGGGGGTTTGCGGGGGGGGGAATTGATAGAAATCGCCACTTAAGTCTGGCTCCAATCCAGGAACAATCACGGTTTATACAGCAGTGCAGGAGTCAGTAAACAGACAACTTCAAACTCTATGCTGTCTTATAATCAGGAGCCCATAAACAAAGTCACGCCTTGCTTGTAAGAACCCTTCTGTCTTTGGAGAGCACAACTTCTCATGTCCCATTTGACCAACACAAAGAGCTTCTTCCCCTAAGCTGTTAGCACACACAGAAAACCTATGGATCATGGAACCTCCCAGTGCAAGGACAGAGAAAATTCTTCTTCTTTCCCAAGCAGGCCTGTAGCCAGGATTTTGTGGATTGTGGGACAATTTTTTTTCTGGAGGGGCTGAAGTTCTCAGTGCAGAAAGAAAAGCCAGAATTCTGAAGATTATGACTCAGCTACTGTGGAATCAAGCCTTTTAAAATCAAAGCATAGAGGTGTCTGCAAATCTTAGCCCCAGAGTGTGACAACAGGAGGTGAGAAGGGGGGGGGGGGAGAATAAATTTTCTAGTAGGCATGGCACTGGAATACTTATCTGGTTTTGGCCAGTAAACTCTCTCCAATTTGTATAAAAACACATAAAACTTTATTTACAAAAATGAAGGACAAACAACACATAGATAGGGGAAAGAATGTATATAATTCAGCAAGGAATGCAAACCAAAACAAAAAACCTAGTTGGCTATTCTACTCACTAACTTTTCCTATCAGGCCTGTAGCTCTGGCATCTCAACTGGCATTCCTTGATGAGCAGAGTCTCTAGAAGCAAAGCAGCAGGGTAGAAGTTGAAGAGAGCTTCAAGACAGTCTCTTCTCTCTTTGAGTCTTCTCAAGCTGTCTATTCTGCATAGGTGTTCTTAACCATTTAGCCAATAGAAAATTGTTACAAGGATAGATCTCTGAACTGCAAGCTGTCAACCACTTTAGATGACAGTTCTCAGCTGCTGCATGTTAATAATTTCTGCCAGTCTAAGCAACAATTCTGATAACAAGCCGGCAGGTGGGGGTGATGCCTTCTATAGTCAAGAAAGCTAACACTTAGGCAGAAAAACTCTCTTAAAGGAGACCAATTTCTTGACACAGAGTTATAAGGGATCCTAAATGTCACCCACTCCCAACCCCCTTGCTCAGTGCAGGAATTAGTCAACCACAGCACCCCACTCTGCTTAAAGGAGAGCATGCCTTTAAAAAATGTTTTTAAATGATGGGAAAAAAGCATTTACAGAAGAATTTCTTGTGGGACTGTGCCTTTAAGAAAGGGGGTGGAGCCCCCAAAAGACCACCCTAGTTATGGGCCTGTTCCCAAGTTCCTGCACATGGTGAACAGCAGCAACAAAAATGGTCAAGTTGTAAGCAGAGCCTCTGATTTGTGGACTCTCATAAAGCTGGATCGAGATGTAACTTTTCAACTCACGCAAGGCATTTCTGTCAGTGGAACTGAATGTTGGATCCTAAATTTACCTTCGGAATTGCAAAATATGCCTCAGTCCTTTTAGCCCTTTCAGGCAAAAAATAAGGAATTAGTATTTTCCACTGCTCAAGATTTCTGAATCAATGAGCTTCTGAAGGAATAAAAGAAAAGGAACTGAATATTCCTGCCTCCCTCCCCCCACTGATCTCCCCAAAGAACTGCTCCAGGGGACTCCCAAGGACAAGGTGAGGGGCAAATCTGGGGTCTGCGAAAATAAGAGGGACTTGGTGGAAATGACCCCAACCCTTCTGTTATCAGAAAATTTACTCTGGATGCAATGCATAACCTCTGCACTCCGAGTTAGATCCCACAAACATCAGTGTAAGAGGTAATATTCATCAGTCTCTGCAGCAGATGTACTTAACGGTTACCGTAGAGACAAACACATTGTGCAAAATACAGCTGGGGGAAAAATCATTTCCAGCCCATCGTCAATTATCCATAGATTAATCTCTGAAGCCGATGTATTTATCTGTTCCCATGGAGACTAATGTAGCCTTCAAACTACATTTAAAAAAACAAAATGATTTCGGATGCATTCTTTCTTGGCTTTGGACTGTGAATGCATGTTAAAGGTCCTGTAAAAAGCACTTTAATGAACTTGTAGTGGGCTAGTTTTCAAAGGTAACACAGTATTCAAGGAGATTAAATGCAAATAGAACTAGAGGGATGCTAAGGAAAGAAACAACAGTGCGTGTTAATGCTAGAATCACAAATCCGTATAGTGTTTCTCCTAATTCATAAAGGGGAGGAGGAGAAAAAAATAAGAAGAAAGCATATGGATACTCCCACTAGTCCACTCAGCATGTGAATCACCGTGCTTCGCTCCTGCAACTCACAGCATCTTCCAGGGAAGCAGAAATCAAAGTAAGAACATCTACTCTATTTGCATCTTTCACTTGCCTTGCATCTGTCCGTGCAGAAAGCATCAACACGCCCCTTCAGTAGTGTGCAAAAACTTCTGCTTCAGATTAGGGACTGGCTTCCAGCCGCTGTGCCAAGCAGGACCATTGATCTGACCCAGCAGGGCTGTTCTTGTGCCACTGTGCTCCAACTTTGTTCTACTGCTTCAGATCAACACGGCTGCCCACCTGGATCTATCTTGGGCTCCTAAGTTCACTTAACAGCTTAGCTACAGACAACAGGACCCGATCGATCACCACAGCAAGAATGCTTTTCGACAACCATATTCAAAAGAGATGCTCTAGAAGGTCGCAGAGGAGAAGAGTGTCATTCTTATGGCCTCATGTGGATGCCAGTCCCTTAAAGCTCTCTATTAGCTTTAAGGACTTTTAACTACTAAACTGAAAGAAAGAGAGCATACCTTAACTATAGCTTTCCTGTAACTGCAGGGTTATGAAATTCGCTGACAGCACACAGGAATACACATTTTTCATCTCTGCATGATTAAAAAAAAAAGTGTACTCCATCCATAGCTTGGTGAAATACTCTTGCAAGCGGAGGTCCATAACCAAGAGCACAGTATCTTATTATCATGGACTGTGAGAAAGAATAGAGGAGTGCTCACAAGTGTTCTATTTGTGCCACACACCCACTGAAGGAATACTACATTTAATATTTTTTTTTTAATTCACAAACAGTGCAAACAATGGGGTAGGGGAGGGGTTCTTCACCATTACTGTCTGTCAAGTTCGAGCAAGTTCAAGTAAGTACATTTTGTATGGCTATCACAGCAATAACAGAAGTACAGAATACAGAAAGAATCCTATTTTGACAGGTACAAAGCCTCCAGGGCTCAGAAAAGGAAACATCCCTGCAACAGAAGTCCAACATGAAAGGAAAGAGAATGTTCTAGGCCATTTCCACATGGGTTATCTGCCCTGGGTTCCATGGTGTTGGGAAGGAGGGGTTTTTTCCTGCTTCCCTACAGCATCATGGTGCAGTCATGTCATCTCGTTGGGCTCCCCAGGTTTTCTTCTAACCTTTCTGAAACTTGCTCTAATGCTACATTTTAGGAAAGATCAAAGCATAACCAAGATGGCTAACAAAGGGCATATGAAAGTTTCCATTTTCCTGGACCCAACTTTATGGCAGCCGTTTCCTACCCTTGCTACTTGGGGAGCATTTTGGTTTGTTTTTAATCAGCTGTTGTTGTTCAGTCGCACAGTCGAGTCCGACTCTTCGCGACCCCATGGACCAGATCACGCCAGGCCCTCCTAATCAGCTACTGAATATCATTATAAATAGTGTATCAAGTTATCTGAATTCTCATATTTCATTTTCTAAATTAAGTCTCTAGCCACTTTCATAGCAGAGATATAAAGAGAAAAGCATATCTCATCAATGAGAGAGGCTGGAGACTTACTTTTTAAAAAATGAAAGCTGGTAATTCAGAGAACCTGATTCCCAGACTGATATAACAATATTCAATTTCAATTGCTGCTTAAACAGTAGAAAAGCCCCGGTTGTGTGTATGGAAGTCTCAAGAGAAATGAAGCGAGGAATGGCCCTAGACTGGAGTAACTCTACATAGGACTGCACTTAAGAATGCTACCCTTAGGAAAATGAAGGGTAGTAAATGGAACAAGAGAGAGGGAATGTGAGCCTGAAGAAGACGGGGCTTGGAGGGGAGCAGAGCACTTCTACAAGATAGCTGGCCAGAGGTGTGTCCCCTTCAGTCTAGGCTTCACAATTTATCCAGGTAGTCAGCCGTGTCGGTCTGAAGCAGTTTAGAGTCCAGTGGCACCTTTAAGACCAACAAAGGTTTATTAAAGGTATGAGCTTTTGTGTGCAAGGAACATTTTTTTAAATACATTGGAATGGTAGATGAGGTTCTAAACTTACAGACAGGGATTTAACAGCAAACTAACATGTAACCTGATGATGTTTAAGTTATGCAAAGTGAAAAACTAAATAACAAGTTAAGGTTATAAGGTCAACAGTTGTAAAGCAATAAATATGTCAAAATAGCAGATGAATGTCTAAAGGTGTTTTTTTCTAATTTTGGGAAGAAACAGAATCTTAATCATCTCATCTCAGGCATAGGGGCTTTGTGGAGGGCACAACAGTATATTTTGAGCTGGATGTAATGTTGTCAGCAGACATCCATTCTGTATTCTAATATACTATTCTGAAAAAGAAATACATTGAAATACAGATGGTTAATAGTCCTTGTTGAGAATACATATGTGAGGACTGAATGAGTTAGCATATGTAATGGGATAAAAATCCAATATTCCTGTTGAGTCCTGGGGAGGTTTTTGTTCCAAGTGTCATAATGACTTGTAATTCAGAAATTTCCCTTTTTCTTGCAGGTTTCTCAATCTTGTGATTCCTGATGTCAGATCTGGACACTTTAACCTTCCAGGACATTCAATGGATAACCTCAATTGTAGGTATTTTATTACAAAGGAACTTCAGGAACAGAATGGAAAGGGAAATTGTTGCCTTCTACTTTCTACTTTCATCATTTTTGCCTTCTGTTTTCTAAAGCAGCAGAAACCATCCCCCTCCCTTTTAATAAGCCCAAAGCAGTTTCTGAACAGATACCTGCAATCCTCTCATCCTGTGAAACCACGTGATGGCATCACTGATGGTGTACACTCGAACATGGCCCATGTGAAGCTTCCCAGAGGGATATGGGAACATCGAGAGAACATAAAACTTTGGTCTTGATTTCTAAACAAACAAAAACAAAAATGTTTGTAGGTTCCAGATGGGTAGCCTTGTTTGTCTGTAATGGTAAAACAAAACTGGAGTTCCTTCAGTGGCATCTTCATGATTACCGTTTGTAGGATGCAACCAAGAAAAGCTATTTAACAAAAATTACTTAATGCATTTCATATTTTTTAAAAGTCACACCAAAGTTTTCTCTTATTGCTCATCTTAAAAGTAGAGCTGCAAGTTTAACAACTGAGGCTGACAGTTAAGGTCACACCTGCTTTTCTTTTTGAGATTACTTTGGGTCAAGTATAACAGAAAAAGCCCACAAAAATACCAAATACAACCTTTCCCTCAAATGAGTTTACTGAACGATATGACTTTATGTCTTCCCTCAAATGAGTTTACTGAACGATATTGACTTCTTCATTATCAGAAAAAAGCACTTAAAATATGTAATAAGATGGAAATATATTTATACGTAATACATTTTTCTGTATTAAGGTTATACATGATTAATTTAATTAGTTAATGGCCCTATTTAAAACTCTGATTGGTTTTTTTTCCAAGATTGCTGGTTTTGAGACTCATCCTCAAGTGTGAACCCAGAATAAAGTGAAAATCCTCAGCAAAGTACCATCTATTCTGCTTCCCGCCCACCCCCCAGGCCAGTTTCACACAGACATTCAAGTGGCCATCATAAAAAAGTAAGAAATCAGTAACTTGCTTGTTTTCTGGGACTCTCCAATGTTTCTGAAGGCTTTGCTAATAGCTTTCCTGAGTTGATGGTTAAGTATGACACAAACAACTGCTTTAACAGTCATTTCACTGTAAATATCAAGACAGACATCCTGTTGCCAATATAGACGTGTTGTCCAAATCACTATCTCCTGAAGCTCTTCCTAATCCTAACTGCTCCTTACTCTGAAGAAAATATCATACAGGATGCCAACATTTTTCCTGATAGGACTCCTGCGAAAAGCAGAAATCAAAAAGTTTTTTCCCTGCACAGACATACAACGGCAAATAAAGCTCTACCAAAGGAATTTCTGCTTGCTTTACAGCTGTTAAAGCCACAGAGAATTGCCAGAAAAAACAGTGGTAACTTAAGTAAGGACTTCCAAGTTCTTCTAACTCTCCACTGCTTTCATATTCTTCTAATCACAGGACAATACACACAGAGAAAAATCTTGCCAAATCAAGGGCCTAATCTTCATGGAATCAGCTCAGAGATATAACAATTAAAAATAACACTAATTTCCAGGACACATACAACATTCATGCAAGAATCACAGTCAAAATCATCAACACCTCAAGTATCACAGTCACATCTAATTGTCAAGAAGCTCATGAACTGATAATAGGCCCACAGACTAAAGCTGAATCCATTCCAGGCAGAGAAAATGCTGGCTGGAAAGGCTGATATTCCACAGACTAAATCCACATCGTAGATGGAGTAACTGGCTTTTCAGAGCTGGTTAAGAGCCTGAGAGTGCCCAGGGCCCCTGCTTTGCTGTTTGAAAAATAGGTTAGAATGGTGGTCAGAAGCGCTTTTTATTGGCTGCATGTGATCTGCAAATTTTCTCAGTTACCTAGACCCAGCTGATCTGGCCATGCTGAGCTTCTGTAACCTCATGGTTGGATTACTGCAATGAGCTCTACCTTGGGGCTGTTCTTGAAGACCACCAGAAACTACAGCTGGTCCAGAATATGGCAGCCTCACTGCAGTCAGGGGCTAGCCACAGGGAATATATGTTACCCATTTTGAAACAGCTTCATTGGCTGCCAGTCTGTTTCCAAGTTCAATTCAAGATGCTGATTATGTCATTTAAAGCCCTTCACAACGTAGGACCCACATATGTGAGCAGCATTTCTTTCCATATGTTCATGTGTGCTAACTATAGTCATCCGGCAACCATCTGTTGGCTATTCCATCACTTAGGGTGGCCTGTCTGGCATCAACCACAGCCCAGACCTTTTCCATCAACTCTGTGGAATGGGCTCCCTGAAGAGATGAGAGGGGGGCCCCTCCTTGGAGAGATTCAGAAGGCACTACAAGGTCTACTGGTTTGCTGGAGCTTTTGATGGGGTTTGAATAGCAGGCATCTTTTAAGGGGGAGAGGGGAGGGACTGGGGGCTTTTTTATCTTTGATTTTAGCTGGGGATGTTTTAATTATTGTTGTAAACTGCCTTGAACCAAGTAGAAAGGTGAGATGTAAATGTATAGATAAAGGTAAAGGTTCCCTTGCTCGAAAGCCAGTCGAATCCGATTCTAGGGTTGCGGTGCTCATCTCCGTTTCAAAGCCGAAGAGCCAGCGCTGTCCGAAGACATTTCCGTGGTCATGTAGCCGGCATGACTAAACACCAAGGCGCACGGAACGTTGTTACCTTCCCACCGAAGTGGTACCTATTTATCTACTTGCAATTTCTTGCTTTCGAACTGCTAGGTTGGCAGGAGCAAAATGTATAGATACAAATGTCTAAATAAATAGAATATATAAATAGTTACAGTGTAGGGTTACCCAAAAAGTGTATTTCATAATCCACTGGTCTTGCTGAAGGAAGGAGCAGGTATACCAATCCTGACATCTGCCGACCAATTTATTTTAGACCAGAAAAGGATGTAAGAGACAGCAACTGGCAATAGAAGGATGTTTTAGAATTTGTGCAAATATACCCAAAAATATCAGGGTGGGAAAGCATAAGAAACCTAGCATTCAGGGCAGTCAGAAAGTTTGATAAATACTGTACATTGCTGATGCTTCCAGGACAGCTAGCAGAGAGAGAAAAAGAGAGGCAGTTGTATATTTTCAGTGCTGACATCACACTTACATCTATTCCTCCGGTTGTATTGAACTGTTCCTTTATTCTTGTAAACCACCATCGTTCTACTTTGTTTCTGGTTTCCAGTCCATACTTTTTTTCCCATTTTCCTGTTTCACTATAAATAGATCGGGTGCCTCTTGGAACTGGCCTCTTCTGCCATGTAACTGGGCCCAGGGCTCGGTTACACTGATTTTGCCAACATGAGGGGCAAGCAAGGAATCGATGACAGATAAACCACATTCTGCCGCAGATGGTAGCAGAGCAGTTCTGAAAGAACAAAGTAATTTTAACTTCATACTAATCAGCAACACTCTTTATAAACCACAATTACAATGAAAATCTTTAGTCTGACAAAGATAATATTGGCTTTTAATAGTGAATAACAGTAACAGCATTCAGACCTGGCTGGACCCCCACATTACAGGGGAGTTGGCCAGCACAGGAAGGCATAAATCTCACACTTTCGCCGATCCTACACCAGAAGATAACGCCAATGAGTTAAACAGCGCTTACTCCCAAGTAAGTCTGCAACTCTGCGCACACTTTTATTCACGTATTCTGTAAAAAAGGGGAGGGGGATACTGCAATGGAGATTTACGGTGGATGTGGAAATAAAGCGTGCAGCAGGCAAGCAGAGACAGTGACCGAGCGAGAACTCAGAGAGAAAACGAGCGCATACCGGCACACGCGGGTGAAAGACCTCTCATTCCCGCCTCCCCACTAACCAAATGGGCGCCGCCATCTTCCCTCCTTCCCCCACACAAATCGGGACGAGAGACCGGCCCGCGCAGGCGCACAACCAGGCACAGCGAAGTGGGCGTGAGTTGGAAGAGGCTGTATATCAGCTGAGCAAGGGAGCGCGCACGATTTGAATGGCTCTTGGAAGTCTGTGAATGGCCGTGTAGAGGTGGGTTAACGTGGCTTTCCCCGTATCGTTTTCTACGTCTCCTTTTCTTCTAATTTGCTGCTTGACGCTGAGAGTTATTAACCAGCTTAGACTTTAAACGTGGGACAAAATTTCTTTGCCACTTTTCCTAAGCGGGTTTGAGGTTACGATTGCCAGCTCTGGGCTGGGTCGTTAGGAAATTCCTGGAGATTTTGGGGTGGAGGGGAACTTCAGCCAGGGTATAATTCTATAAATACCAACGTCAAAAGTCATTTTCTATAAGGAAACTGATATCTGTCGGTTGGAGACCAGTTGTAATTCCAGGAAATCCCCAGACACCACGTGGATGTTGGCAACCCTATGCTACCCCTCCCCGCCGCCATCTGTTTGGCTCTATGCTACTAAATTAGTGTTCCCGACTGCAGAGGAGTCTCATTTTATAATGGCGAAAGACTGATACAACTGAAGGCTGAAAGTCTGCTTTGCAAACTTTTCTGTGGCTGTGGATTGGGAAAATGTATTCTGTTTGGGGACTTTCTTTTACTTTGGACCAGTGTGGCTAACTGGAGCTTCTTTTTGCCATTGTATTTGAGCTAATTCTTGCTCAGTGCTATCCCCCCCCCCCGGAAAATATAATTTTCTTCCACTTGGTGAGCCTGGGGTATGTACTAAAACTACTAAGGACAGCAATTGCCCATAGGGAATACATGAGTGCCCATAGAGAATAATGGAGAGTAGGCTTGCCCAGAGGGGATAGTGCAGTACATAATTGCCAATAGAGAATCCATGACTACCCATAGGGAATAATGGTGAGGACTCTTGCCCATAGGGGATAATGGAGTACATAATTGCCAATAGAGAATCCATAATGCCAATAGAGAATCCATGATTGCTCATAGGGACATAATTGCCAACAAGGAATCCATGATTGCCCATAGGCAATATTGCCCAAAGGTCATTCCGGCTCCCCCAGCTCTCGTTATGGGCTCTTTAAAAAGTTATGGCCGCTGATGCTGGTGGCGGCAGCTGCAATGGCTGTGGGAGGGGGGCGCGAAACAGCGGCGACGGCCATACATTTTTAAAGAGCCCCTAAGGAGAGCTGGGGGAGCCAGAATGACCTCTCGCATGCTCGAACATCACATGCGAGAGGTGGAATTTGCCCCTAGGAGTCTAAGGCCACCATCCCGGGGCTCAGGGAGGGAGGGAATGTTTCGCCCCTCCCCCCGCGGCCGTTGCAGCTGCCGCCCACAGCGGCAGTGGCCATAACTTTTTTAAGCTCTTCGGCTTTGAAACGGAGATGAGCACCGCAACCCTAGAGTTGGATTCGACTGGCTTTCGAGCAAGGGAACCTTTACCTTTAAGGAGAGCTGGGGGAGCCAGAATGACCTTTCACGTGTGATGCCGCTCGTGATCACACGTGAGAGGTGGAATTTGCCCCAAGGAGTCCAAGGCCACCACCCCGGGGCTCAGGGAGGCGAGGGAAGGTTTCGCCCCTCCCCCACAGCCGTTGCAGCTGATGCCAACAGTGGCAGTGGCCATAACTTTTTAAAGAGCCCCTAAGGAGAGCTGGGGGAGCCAGAATGACATCACACGCGAGAGGTGGAATTTGCCCCTAGGAGTCCAAGGCCACCACCCCGGGGCTCAGGGAGGCAAGGGAACGTTTCGCCCCTCCCCCCCACGGCTGTTGCAGCTGCAGCCGACAGAGGCGGCGGCCATAACTTTTTAATGAGCCCCTAAGGAGAGCTGGGGGAGCCAAAATGACCTCTCGCGTGTGACGTTCCCTCGCCTGTAATCCACAACCTGGATTACAACATATTTATGCATCATCCCCAGCATTGCTGGAGAAGATGTGGAGCCTGGCACTTCAAAAGTTGGAAAACAGAAAAAAGGGGGAGCACATAGAAGGAAAAGAGGTTAGACAATTAGCATGAGAAAGGAACAAAAAAGCTCAACTACTCTTTAGAAGCCGAACCGAGGCAAAAAGCCTGTTTGAAAGTGGTCTTGTGTTCAGATCTCCACTCTGCCATGAAACTCATTGAGTGACCTTGAACCTGCTTGCCCAGTTGCTGTAAGGACAAGGGGGGGGGGCTATGTATGCTACCCTGAGGTCCTTGGGAAAAGGGTGGGTTGAAGAAGAAAAACAACATTAATCTTTAAGGTTCCACAAGATTCCCATTGTATTCACTCCCAACAGGAAATGGATGTCTCTCTAATAATGTCTTGCAGTTCTTCTTACTGGAAGTGGTGGAGCCACCTGGCAAGTTACTTTTAGACTTGTCATTTTAAAAACATCCTCCCAGTTCTCTTCCAAGTGCAGGAGAAGTCAGTAAGTATTGTTATATTTAGGCATTTCTGTGCCATTTTCTCCAAAGGGACCCAAAGTGTCTTTCATAAATTAAGTGCTATGAGTTTAAGTATTCTCAGGCAGCATAGCGGAGGTGCCGTTTGTTGAAGCGACTGTTGCTGAACTGTAGATGGTGCTGACTGAAGCGTGTTCTGCAATACAGAATGTTCTGATGAATAATCTAGCAAACTCTAATGGAAACCTAGTTAGAAGGACTTTTGAGAGGGGGGCAAAGAAGATAGCAAGCTGATCTGTACTACAAATGGTGGGAGCACCTCTGTTTCTTTATTTGCTCCTCTTTGTAAGAGAGAGGGACCAGGTGACACAATCGGAGAACATGTTTTGGATGTACTATGTCAATCGATTTAGTCAATCTTGCTGTTCCACAAGATCGTAAGCGTATGATGTCATTGGCACCCAATTAAACTCCTTAAAAGCAAAGGGTATGGCTACCTTGGGATGACCAGTTATCTCAGATGGGAATGAAAGATGTCTTTGCCAAACCAGATCTCTCCCTTCCACTTTTTGTTCTAGGGTCCCTAGAATGCCTCGTCAAAGCCGCAGACAAAGCAAACCCACTGCCACACCTCGGCCGGCTGCCCCACCTCAGCCAAAGTCACAGGTCAGGCCAAAACCAAACTCCCCAGTCAATGGAAATACCTCCATCAATTACAAAGCCTTGAAGAGGTCAGAGTTGCAACACTGCTGCAAGGAGTTGGGCCTTCGTGCCACAGGAAAGGTGAGAGAAGGTGGTTAGGTAAAAATCAGGGTGCACTTTCCCATCTTTACTTCTCTATGGAATATGGACTTTCCCAATCCCAAATTTCCATTTGACTAAATCTTTACATTGAATAGGGATGAAGGAAGCACTGCTTTCCACTTTGGGTAGGAAAGTTATTGTTTTTGCCTCTTCTGAAGCAAATGTAGGCACTCCTTCCTGCTATGTGCAAATATACAACTTCAGAGAATGATCACAGAAGTTCTGCCATACTTCAGTGTTTTAATCTTTCAAAGAGTCAGATGAGGAAAGACAGTCTTAAGCACAGGGTGAGAGCCAGTTTGGTGTAGTGGTTAAGAGTGGGGACTCTAATCTGGGAGAACTGGGTTTGATTCCCCGCTTCTCCACATGCAGCTGCTGGTGTGACCTTGGGTTAGTCGTAAGTTCTTTCAGAGCTGTTCTCTCAA
This sequence comes from Gekko japonicus, assembly GCF_001447785.1. NCBI lineage: Eukaryota > Metazoa > Chordata > Lepidosauria > Squamata > Gekkonidae > Gekko > Gekko japonicus. Next base: position 700,983 of record NW_015160231.1, read on the forward strand.
GGGCAGTTCTTGAGAGAGCTCTCTCAGCTCCACCTACTCACAGGGTGTTTGTTGTGGGGAGGGGAAGGGGAAGGGATTATAAGCCACTGTGAGACTCCTTCGGGTAGTGAAAGGTGGGGTATAAATCAAGTCTCCTCCTCCTCCTCTTCTTAGCTCTGCCCACTTCTCCACTTGTTCCTTTTCCCCTAGAATGCAGAACTGGTGGAGAGGTTGCAAGCCTATCACGTAAAACCTCAGCTGAAAACTCCGGGTGCTGTAGGAGAAGCAGCAGAGAAGACTGAAGAGTGCCACCAACATGCAGAGGTTAGTGGGCCCAGATCTTGGGTGGGACCTCAGGAAAAACACACTGCTGTGCTTTATTCATCAGCCATCAGTGGAGTGAGAACTCCCAAGAGTTGGATCTTATCACTGTCTTCCATTAAGACTTTCTTCAAACAAGAAAAGCTTCATCTGATGGAAGAGATCTTTCTCCATTGGAGAAGTCCTTCTCCATTGGAAGCTTTCTTATTTATTTATTCAAATTTGTACCCCGGCCTCCCTGCCTCAGCAGGCTCAGGGCGGCTTACACAAATAAAACATAATAACATTCAAATATCATAAAACTTTAAAAACCATTCATTAAAACCATATTATGTCAACATTAAAGTGCTAGCAGTAGTGTTTTTACTATCATATAGATGGCGGCAGGGGTCATTTCCTGTGGGAATGCACAGAAGCAGAGCTCCCGCGCTAAGGAGCCCAGGGGGCGGGCACATGCAAGAAACCCTGCCCCCTGCTCCCAGCAGCCCTCAGTCGGCCCACGAGAAGCAAGAAGCAGGCAGGTAAGTTGCAGAGCCCCCCCCCCCCCAGGCCCTCCTTCAGGTACAAGCTCTCCCTCCTCTGCGAGGACAGATCTGCGCCGCCCCCCCAATAGCTAACAATCCAAAACAGTCCAGTGGAGCCTGAGTGGTGGGTGTTGCCTTCTGACACACTTCCAGTGATGTCAGGGTGTGTGGAATATGCAAATGGGTTATGCTAATGAGCTCCTGCACCTCTTTTTCTACAAAATGACCCCTGGATGGTGATATACATTTTATAGACTGTTTAAGTATTCAGCTCATTGGTCTTTTCATATCCAATCGGCGGGCACAGGCTGACACTAATGAACCATGCACCAGGCAATGATGGTGATAATACTGGTGGTGATAGTGGTGGTGGCGGCTCCTAATTGAAAGCGTGGTGGAAGAGCTCCGTCTTGCAGGCCCTGCCCTGCAGAACTGTAAAAGGCCCCACAGGGCCCTGATCTCCTCTGGGAGCTCGTTCCACCAGTATGGAGCTGCCACCAAGAAAATCCTTGCCTTGGTTGCAGCCAGCCTGGCATCCTTGGGACCTGGGAGGGTCAGTCAGATTTGTGACCCTGATCACAGTGCTCTCTGGAGTATGTATGGGGAAAGGCGGTCCCTCAGGTATGTCGGACCCTGGCCATAAGGGGCTTTAAAAGTAAGAACCAGCACCATGAAGTGAATCTGGTATGCTATTGGTAGCCAGTGCAATACCTTCAAGACAGGCTGGATGTGCTCCCTCATGGGGAGATGCATCAGAAGCCTGGCCACAGCATTTTGCACTAGCTGCAGCTTCCAGATTTGTGACAAGGGCAGCCCCACGTAGAGAGTGTTACAGTACTCTAATCTCGAGGTGACCATCACACGGATCACTGTTGCAAAGTCGCGTTCGAGGAAGGGAACCAGCTGCCTAATAGCCAAAGATGGTAAAAGGCCGACTGGGCAGTGGCTGCTACTTGGGCCTCCATTGTTAAGAAGGTATCCCAGAGCACTCCCAAGCTCCTAACCTCCGGCGCTGGCACAAATGGCGCCCCATCGAAGGTCAGGAGTGGGATCCCTACCCCCAGACCGCCCTGACTCAAGCACAGGACCTCCATCTTTGTCAGATTCTGTTTCAGTTGGCTCAGTCTAAGCCAACCAGCCACGGCTCGTAACGTTCGGTCCAGATCTTCCAGTTTGAAGTCAGCCTGGTCGCCCACCAACGTCAGATAGAGCTGGGTGTCGTCCGCATACTGGTGACATCCCAGCCCATAGCTCCGGGCAATCTGAGCAAGGGGGTGCATGCAGATGTTGAATAATATCGGGGGTAGCACCGTCCCTTGGGGCACTCTAGTGTGTGCCTCTGGGAGAGCTGTTCCCCTAATGCCACCCTTTGTCCCTGACCATGGAGAAAGGAGATAAGCCATTGCACGGCAAGCCCCTGAACTCTGTGTCGGTGAGGCGGTGGGTCAGTAACTGATGGTCGAACACTGCCAACAGGTCTAACAACAACAGCATCACCACACTGCCCCGATCCAAATGCCTCCAGATATCGTCTGTGAGGGCGATCAGTGCTGTCTCCATCCCATGTCCTGGGCGAAAACCGGACTGGAAGGGGTCTAAAATGGAAGCGTCATCTAAAAAGCTCTGCCACAGCCCTCTCTATTATTTTGCCCAGATAGGGCAAATTGGAAACCAGCCGATAGCCAATTCGGCTGGATCAAGAGATGGCTTCTTCAGGAAGAGGACACACCACCGCTTCTTTGAGTACCCCAGGAAACAGTCCCTCTGTGAGGGACTTGTTAACAATTTCCCTTAGGGTGCCATGCAGCCTTTTGCGGGCAACTTTAATTAGCCACAATGGGTATGGATCAAGGCAGCATGCGGTGGGGCATACAGCTAGGAGCAATTTATCAATTTCCTCAAGGCTGAGTGGGCTGAAATGATCCATAACCTGACTTAAAGACATGCATGGAGCCTTGAGTTCACAAACTGTTTCAACTGTGGCGGGAAGATCACGGTGGAGCAACAGGACTTTATCTGCGAAATAGCTCGCAAAAGCCTCACAGCCAATATCCAATTCACTAGAATTTAGTTTGCCCGGTGGCAAAACAGTTAACAACTGAATTGTTCTAAATAATTGGGCTGGGCGTGAGCTCACAAGTGCAATCATGGCCGCATAATACTCCCTCTTTGTGGCTTTGACCACCATCTCTTAGGATCTCATAAACGCCCTATAAGATGCTCTTGTAGCTTTGTTGCAAACATGCCGCCACCGTCTCTCTAGCTGTCTTGACCCTTACTTCATAAGCCGCAACTCCTGGATAAACCAGGGGGCAAGCCTAGAGCGGGGGTGCAGAGGGTGCTGGGGAGCGATCTCGTCGATAGCTGCGGAGAGTCAGCTATGCCAATCCCCTACAACCTCGTCCAAAGAGCCGCCAGAGGGCGTCGGATCCTGCAGAGCTGTCTGGAACTGCATTGGGTCCATTTGGCTTCACGGGCAAGCTAAAATATGCTCACCACCTAAACAGGGTCGAAGTGAGACATTCAGACGGGCCCTCAGGGCATGGTGGTCCAACCATGGTACTGCCAAGGCAGTAATCTGGTGCATTGTTACCCCGGCCACGAAGATCAGATCAAGCATGTGTCTGGCCCGGTGGGTGGGGGTCGTTACAAATTGGGAGAGTCCCAGCGCCGCCATGGACGACACTAGGTCCGTTTCTTTGTTGTATTTTTTGTATTTTTTCGTGTCTGTGTGCACACGTGCATGATGGTGACCTCTGGTGACTGACCCGTACTTCGGGGGCCCGGAGGATATTCAGAGAGGTGGCTGAATAAAGCCTGCCCCAGCCTGCCACCTCTGGTATTTCAAGGAGTTCTCCCATCTAGGTACTTGCCAGAGTCAACCTGCTTAGCTTCTGAGATCTGACAAGATCTGGCTTGCCTGGGCTATCCAAGTCAGGGTGGAAGGTTGAAGGAGGACTTGATAGATGGCAGTTATAGTATTGAATTAAGTGAAAGGAGAGTCACAGGATCCAACCCCATAAGATAAGAACTTCCTCCAGAGCCAGGGCTTTCTCAGTCCTGTAGCCGGCCTGGTGGAACTCTTTGCCTAATGACATCCGGGCCCTGCACAGCCTAATGCAGTTTCGCTGGGCCTGTAAGACAGAGATGTTCCACCAGGCCTATGGTTGAGGACAGCAACGGTTTCCCATCAAACCTGGCCTCCCCGTCTCCTCCTCCCTCTAGTAAAATGTGGAATATCCAACAGAATATTCAGTGCCATCTGATTAGTCATTGCTGCTGTTTTTATTGTTTTAAATTTTATTTGTATGTACATACCATAGAATTTATGAGAATATATTTGTGACTTGTTGACTGCCCTGAGCCTCAGTTGGGGGGAGGGCAGTATATAAATCAAATAAATGTCTAGGATGGCAATGAGGCCTGTGAAGGAAAGGTGTGAAATGTTAGCAGGTCTGAAAGCAGGCAATATGTGACGGATATGCTCACAACTTAGTAGGCAGAGCTTGCGGGATTTGGTTGGCCACTGTTGGAAACAGAGGTCTGGGCTTACATGAACTTGGTCTGACCCATCAGGGCTCCTCTTCTTATGTCCTGAATACTACCACAGAAATGGGAAGGTGGTGGAGCAGGTGGGATTCTCATGGTATAATAGTTTTTTGTGGCAGGAGCAGCCCTGTGGCAGGTCAAAGTCCTATACGGCCAGGGGGCAGCATACCTGCGAGACTGCCTCTCCCCATATGAGCCCTGGAGGGCACTGAGGTCTATAAACCAACATCTTTTAGTGGTCCCCGGTCACAGGGATGTCCGATTAGCCTTGACCAGGGCTTTTTTGGCCCTGGCCCTCACCTGGTGGAATGAGCTCCCCTACGAGATCAGCGCCCTGAGGGACTTACTGCAGTTCTGCAGGGCCTGTAAGACGGAGCTCTTCCACGAACATTTGGTTGAGGTAGGGGATGTCTTCCCCCCCCCCCCCATGTTTTTTGCCAATCATCCTCTAGTGGCCTGGTCCTAACTGGACACCTGAGTAGATACTGGATTGTCTTAATACCTGATCTCCTTGTTTACATGGTATTTTATGATATGATATTATTATGGGCAAACTATTCTTTTAACATTGTTTTGATTGTATTATTTTAATTGTTGTACACTGCCCTGAGCCCATTTGGGGAGGGTGGTATATAAATCTAATAAAATAAAATAAAGTGCTCTAGCCATGATAGCAGTGTGGGTGTATGTGCGGAAGCGCATGTAAAATTGGGCAAGGAGGTGGCCGAGAGAGAGATGTCTTAATTCTATGTGTGTCTCTTGATCTAATTCTCATATCAGACACCTCTGACAGTCCCCCGTCCAGATCTGCTGCAGAAAGTGAAATCTGAGCCTGTCGAAGAGAAAAGAGGTAACTAGATCTCTTGCAGGGAAGGCTTGAAGCTTAGAATAAGGGGGCTTTTGGGGAATTTTACAAGGTTAATTATTGTGATGGTTGGATAGAATGTTATAAAGTTTTAAACATGCGGTCAGTTATCAGAAAGGATGGGTGGAGTACTCACACCCACATGAAACAATTAGAAAGAATTTTAACTGGACTGAAGTATCTAGCACTCAAAATCTATTGATTGTTAATTTCTAAGAATGAAATAGGTGAACTAACGTAAATATTAAAATAGGGAAAATCTCTTGGTAAGGATCTGTTTCTTTATATTTGGTAATACATATGAGATAAAATCAATTTCTACAAGGCTTATTCGGGTTTGACAGAACTTCTGTGAGATGCTCATAGGGATTATCTACAATTTATACAAATTGTGTATTTTACATGTGTGAGAAGTTGAGACAATTGAGCATTCTTTAGTTTTCTCACAGAATCACCGACAAATTTGGACCTAGATAAATACAAGTTAGAAATATTACCTTAATAAAGAATGCCTCTTCATCCTCAGGTCTGTTTACATATTTAAAAGGAACTGCCCCTCAAAAACAGGAATACTACTGTTCCATCTTGTAGAAAGATTGATATGTGCAATCCTTAATGCATAAATTAAGTGAATATATTTATATATAGCCCGCACTGAAACTTAGCTCTAATGTATTCGGGTTAGAGAGGGACATCAAAGGGCTAACAGATTTTGTGACACTCAGAATTTATTTAGGGTATTGTGAATTGTACCAGGGATTAAAGGTTTTGTCCAGTGATGTCTTGAGTGGCAATAAATACAAGGACAGTTGAGGAAGAACCAAGGCCATGCTGGAAGAGGTAGTCTCTATAGAACTCGGTGCAGGGCTGTTGACGAAGCCAGATCTGCAGAAGACCTGTGTAGCCAGCACTGCTTTCTTTTTTCTTCAGAGGTTGTGGAGGGCTGGTGTGTCGTCCATGGAATGGCACTGTTCCGCCCTTCATCCAGCTGGGCTCCTCTGTTGCTCCAAAGAGGCTTAGTCTACGTCCAGGATGGGGAGAACCTCGTTCCCTTTCATCTTCACCCAGTCAACATCCCTGTCCCAGATGGCTTACTTGACAACCACATCTGTGGAGAGTGTGTGCTCAGGTAAAACTGGATCCCTGTAACACTTCCTTTCAGTTATCTCCCCTCCCCTCATTCCAGTTTTACACCTTCCTGGTCTATTGCCACAGGAACCGAGAGAATCCAAGGAAAGCATGCCACCAGTCTTTCAGTTCTCAGGATTTCTTAAGTTCCAAGATCACACTTTATAGCAGCTCTCGTCCTTCCCTCCTACCATCTTGTGTCTCCAATATCAGAGAAAGGTGAGTAGTGTATCTGCAGAAGGAATGATAAGCTTGTAGGAAAGATCATGGATACTAGTATTTTTCCTCAGAGTGATCATGTGATCCCAGTGATGGTTTGTATGAATGTGGCTTTGAGGCAGTAATTCCTGATTCGTGGACCAGCTATTTAGGTGTACTTTGAAAGAATTGCTACTGAACTGTGACAGATGACTGTAAATCTCCTGTGAGCATCCACCCACAAATGAAAACTGCCTGCTGTTTCTCTGCATGATTTACTATTCTGTGTGCTCTGAAGAGCCTTGTGTTCACTGGATCAACACCTACTGGTTACCCCCAGTCCAAAGGATGTCCATCTAGCCTCGACCAGGGCCAGGGCTTTCTCTGTCCTGGCTCCGGCCTGGGGGAATCAGCTTCCACTGGAGATCAGGACCTTGCAGGACCTTTTATCGTTCTGCAAGGCCTGTAAAACGGAGCTGTTCCACACGGGTATTCATCTTAGTTGGCCTCCCTGCTCTAGTTCCCAATCTACTGAAGTACCCATTGATTTCACCTATTTGGCCCTAACAGGTTTGTTATGTAATTGCTACTACCTCTTGAATTTTACTGTTTTAATGATTTTAATGTAATGTAATTTTATTGTAATGAGTCTCTGACTCTGTTTTCTTGTGATCCACCCTGCGCCCATTTTGGGGAGGGTAGAATAAAAAATCTGAAAAATAAATAAAATTATTTCAATCACTTTGCAATGGTGGAAAGGACAGGGGTAAGTATACCTCCAATTTGGGGTGGGGGTATAGGAAAAAGTGTGGTTTGGTGGACTGAAATTTAGGGAACACCAGCGGAAGGATATGAATTATCCAGCAGAAGTTCACCTTGCTATTCAGGGACGAGAAGCACCAGCTGCTGCTTCCACAAGACTGTGAAGATCTTGTTTCCTCCTGCCAGGACTCCATCTGCTCAAAAAACAGGAATCCTGGAAATGGCAACCTGCCATTTACCGTGTTGGGTAAAGAGAACTTAACACAGGACTGCTCAACAGGACCGCTCTCCATCACTCACCTGGTTTCTTCCACCCTTCTCTCGCTTGCAGGACCACACAGTCCAGGAGATCGTACCGGCCCCAGGAGGACGAGGCTTATGCCCAGCGGGTGAGTGGGAGTGTTGGCCTTCCCTCCTGTAACAACCTCATTGACTCTCAAATGGTAGCTTGCCTTGCTTAGCCTGCCTCTGCTTTTGTTTGCTAGCAGCCCCCTCCCATTGCCAGTGGCATGCGCAGAGGACTTGGGAGAGTGGCTGGGGTCTCTTTTATGCTGCCAGAAGGGAAAGGATTGTTTTGATTTGTGCTGGCATTTAGAGAGGCTAAAGAACAGGATCTGTCCCCAGCATTCTCTCTCCATGGCTTAGAAATCTAGAAGGGATAAGGAACCGTAACATCTCAGCTGGTTTACTGTCTCCAAATTACTATGTAAGTGAGAGTTCAAGGTAGGGCAGTTATGCTACTGGGTATTCTTCTTGTCAGGGAGGCCAGGAGCATTGCGGACATTCATTCATTCATTCATTCATTCATTCATTATATTTATGCCTTGCCCTCCCAGCCATGGCCAGCATAAAAACAACAATAAATAAAACAACAATCCTAAAACCATAACAATCAAAGTATTAAAAGGTGCTAACGATAATGATCCTGTTTTCAATAACAGATATCAACTAACATTACGTCTGAGACGGTACTCAAACTTCCATGCCATCCTAACGGTCGATCCCTATCTAATGTTGTATGGGTGGCTCAGGCTGCTTTAAGAATTTCAAGGGGCAGGGCATTCTCCCCCGGGGTGGCTCCTAATTGAATTCCTGGCAGAATAGCTCTGTCTTGCAGGCCCCGCGGAACTGCATAAGGTCCCGCAGGGCCCTGCTCTCCTCCGGGAGCTCGTTCACCTGAGCAGAGCCACCACCAAGAAAGCCCTGGCCCTGGTTGTAGCCAGCCTGGCATCCTTTGGCCTGGGAAGGGTGAGTCAATGTTGAGACCCTGATCGCAGTGCTCTCTGGGGAACATGTGGGGAAAGCCGGTCCCTCGGGTATGTAGGTCCCTGACCATAAAGGGTGTGACGTCCCCTTATTTGGGGAGGTCTGGTATCCCTTTAAAAGTGTTCTTTATGTTTGCTCTCAGGGTAATCTGGCTGCCACCAGGGAAATTTAGGCTTTCCCAACCTTTTTCTATAATATTTTTCCTACTGGTTTTGGTATTGTGACCCAGGGTCTGGACTTTCGAAGGACTATGTGTTTCCTGGGAAGAATTTCGTTCAGAACTTGTGTCTTAAATAAAAGTAGATTTATTTGATGTTCACACACTCTTCCCTCTTATTGACAGGGATCAGGGCATGTCACTTTGTAACAATATTTTCCTTAGGCCATATATGGTTACTGTTTCTTTATGCTTTAACTTTTCATAACACACACAAGACTTCTCTCTCTCAGACCTTAAAACGAACAAACTGCTTAACTCTTTTACTACACAGAACCCAATCTTTCCCTCACAGGGATGAGTCTGTCACTCACCAATCATACCACTTGCCTGCTTCCAGCACTCTAGAATATCACAGCCATGCAAACTAAACTTTTAAAGACACACACACACATAAACATGAAATCGTTACAAAGGGCTTTAAAGGTAAGAACCATCTGAGCAGTGTTGCTATTGATCTGACAAAATGCCCGTATTGGAGAGATGGCCTGCTTCTTGAATGTATGCATCCCATCACCGTTGCCTTATGTTTATCCATCCTGGCTGATTAATGAGCAGGTGAAAAGAGCCATAAGACATTTCTGCTTAAGAGGCAAGGGTAGTATTTCTCTCGGTAGTCTGATTCTAATTACCCCTTCCTGGCAGCTAGCCCCCACCCACCTATATGTAGTGGTTGAGGAAGTCTTGTTTCAGTGTATCTGAAGAAGAAGCATGAGAAAGCTTATACCCAGAATTAAACTTCGTTGGTCTTGAAGGTGCCACTGGACCCAAACTTTGCTCTGGGGAGTCTGTGTACGAGGTGGTCTTGGGGATTTATCCCACGTGTGATTTGTGAGCTGGATCTGCTGAGACCTTCTTTCTTGTTGTCTTCTGCAGGTGGAGGGGATCCTTTTCCAGATGGCGCACGGCGAGCTGGGAATGGATCAAGTTCTGCGCCCCCTCCAGCCCTTGGTTGTCCATTCTCCAGCCCCTTTTGCAACCAATAACAAGCTTGTAGAAAGTGGGTAGCCGTTGGAGGGGCTGTTTGTTCTCAAAAGTTAAGGACAGCGAGCTTGTGTCTAGGGGTTTGCATCTGGAGATACCCCAGCCAGAAATGTATCCAAAATTAGCTATTTCAGCTCTGGTATATCTGAACAAAAATAAACATTTCAGGAATCGGGGAAATAACAAAAGGTCACCTCCTGTAATTCTGGGAGTCTTTTTTGGGTTTGGGGGAGCAGGTTCAAATCCCCCCCATGCCCTTTTACATTTTTTAAAGAAATAAGGAGAAGGAAGGCATGACCTGCGTTTTGTCCAGGGCCGCATGGCAGCTGCTGGCCCTTCCTTCCCTACAGGCGAGGCCGCCGGGGCCCTGAAAGCTGGGGATGGCTGCTGGGCCCTTGTGCCTGGCTGCAGGCTCCTGGCTGCAAATGGCGATGGCCACGGCTTCACAGAGGCTTCCAGAGATTCACAAAACCCAGACCGGGCCATTGGAGGGGAGGGGTCCTTTTTAATTCCAGGGCATGTTTTTGGGGTGCAGAAATCCTGGAATCTGAAAACTGTGCCCCAAAATAATTCCAAAAATGAAAACAGGCCATCACTGACATTCCATCCTTCCAAAAAGTGTGTCCCATAGAAAACCCTGGACCCTAAATTAAAACAAATGTTTTAATAGTGCACACCCTTAATTGAGTGTCTGGATTCTACTTGGCAGGTACTGAAGATGCGGAGTATTTTATGGCATGAAGTGTTGTCGTCCCCCCCGCAATGTATCCCTTTTCTGTTTTATGCTCATGGGTACTTCATGCTTGCACACTCTCTTAGTAAATGAAGAACAGTAGTTTGCTGTGTGATCTTGCTCAAGAGTACAGATTGACGTGTTCTGAGTTCTCTGTGCTTGAGAAATTTTAGCTCTGATTTTTTAAAAGAAGGTAACTTTGTAGCCATGAAGGACTGCTATGGTTTGTTATGAAGCTGTGCAGACAACATAGTGTTACACGCTCAGAAGCCACAGTGAATGTTAAGTATTTCTTGGGGTCAGAAGGTGGGGAATCTGTGCTCCTCCCCCACAGTAGCAAATGCAGAATAAATGTTGCAAAATTAAAATTAAAATGATTTGATTAATTTGCATGCTTTACCGTGGGTTCATTGGAAATGTGTCTGCGCGTAGCCACAGTCTAGGGCAGTGGTGGCGAACCTTTTAGAGACTGAGTGCCCAACTGCGACCCAAAACCCACTTAAGTATCTCAAAGTGCCAACACGGCAATTTAACCTGAATACTGAGGTTTTACTTTAGAAGAAAACAACTCATATACTAACTTAAGAGGATCCAAACAAAGTAAGGAAAGCAATCCCACATTTTTATTTATTTATTGGGATTTTTACCCCGCACTCCCCGCAAAGCGGGCTCAGGGCGGTTTACAAGGGGCAAAGCCCATATAAAACAAGGTAAAAGCAATAAAACATTAATAACAATTAATCACAACAACAATAGTACTCAATTAAAAGCAAGATGCTTTCATTTACTTAAAATTATTTCGCAGAGAATTCGACACTTTAATGATGGTCTGGGCCTGACTGGGGCGATGGCACATGTGCCCACAGAGAGGCCTCTGAGTGCCACCTCTGGCACCCGTGCCATAGGTTTGCCACCCCTGGTCTAGGGTAAGGGTAGTAAGCTTGCTTACACTGGGTGATTTTGCTTGGCACCAGGTGCCTGGGCCAGATCTCTGCCCAAGCAACAGAGACACTGTTGGGGGATAATGGTCAATTGCCTCTAATTCTATCCCTACATGTAGGCTTCTCCCAGGTGGCCCAGGCCTTCTAATGCTGTCAGAACTACAAGGTGACAGGCAAAGCTTAAGCCAGGGATTCCCGACTTTTGTGAGCCTGCAAGCTCCTTCGGAAACCTGAGATGGGGTGAGCGCAATGACAAAATGGCTGCCGCAGGAGGTTGAGCCAACCTCAAAATGTCAGGGATCGAGGTTATACATCACTCATAGTAGCTCTGCTTCACAGGGGACCTTTTAAAATTAACATATTGTGTAAAAATATTTTCTTCCTTATACACAGCTTAGGAGCTGCGGTGGCTCAAGTGGTTAAGATGCTGAACTGCAGGCTGTGAAAGGTCGGTAGTTCGGCAGTTCAAGACCCGGGTGCCGCATGACGGAGTGAGCTCCCGTCTCTAGTTCCAGCTCCTGCCCACCTAGCAGTTCAAAAGCAAGAAATTGCAAGTAGATAAATAGGTACAACTTCGGTTGGAAGGTAACAGCGTTCCGTGCGCCTTGCTGTTTAGTCATGCTGGCCACATGACCACGGAAACGTCTTCGGACAGCGCTGGCTCTTCGGCTTTGAAACGGAGATGAGCACTGCAACCCTAGAGTTGGATTTGACTGGCTTTTGATCAAGGGAACCTTTACCTTTACCTTTTTTACACAGCTTACCTTCAGTCATGCTGTGAATATCTGTGTGCTGTGTTGGCAGGCAGCCTCCACAAAAGCAATGTTTCTTGAAGATGCCCAGCCGGTCAGATCCCCAATAGTTAATCGGAAGCCCCGCAGGGCAAAAGCTTCCCCTGGCCCCACCCACTTTCTACATTCACTTGGTGGGTGCTAGGAAAGATGTCAGTGGGCAGGGGCGAATTTACACTGGGGCATCACGTGGCCACGCCCCCTAACTCAACACTCACACTACACAAGTCCCAATAGTTGGAGAGCCGAGGAGTGAGGTCTTCTTCTCTCACACCCCTTCTCTCCTCTCCCCCCCCCCCCGGTTTCCCCCCCAGGCCCCATATTGGGGACTCCTGGCTTAGTCCCTTATTACCTCCCAGACCTGTCCAGCCACCATCCCAGTCCACTCCAAGGACAATCCCTGAGAAGCTGACAGCACTACTAGGGCTTTGTTCTGAGCCAAGTGTTAATAACCAAGTTTCCCCTTCTATATTTTGTTTGCTGGCACATCAGCATTTTCAAAGGTAGATGAAAGCCTGCAAGAGAACATGAGTGATATTACCAGTGTTACCTCCAAATTAGAAATAAATGTTTGGGAGGGGATTCAAACTGGAATGGGGGTAGTATGAGAGAGAAGATTTCCAGACACGACAGCCTCAGGCTTAAGCTTTGATTTCTTGCTTTCTCATTTACAGTAACTGTTGTGCAGATGAAAATGCCAGGTGCTCTCTTGGGGCATCTGGATTTGAGTGTCCGTGCTCTCAGGGAGGAATGTGCAGCTCACAAGTGGCTTGTGGAGAATCCTGATGGCCTTTTGAAACCTGCTTCCTTCTTAATTTTACAGTCGACTGCATGGTTCCTGGGTTTATTCCCCTCCTACTTTGTTCCATTTCAAGTTGACACACTCTTCCTTTTTGAAGCATTAAAAAAATTATGCCACTCTGCCTTTCTTTTCAGTCCTTTCTCACTGCTTCTGAACATCATTACAGATGAGGCTTGCGTGGAGGAATGTCTGCTCTCTAAAATAATTATCAATGTATATGTCCACCCAGCCATTGAGGAGTCCATTGTAGAAGAAAATGGCTAGCAAGATATAAAAGTTGCTTTTAGAGAGTCTCTAACTCACTGCCCTTTTGATGGCAACACAATAGGCCGCAGGAAGAAGAGGAGGAGATTGGATTTATACCCCACCCTTCACTACCCGAAGGAGTCTCAGAGCGGCTTACAATCTCCTTTCCCTTCCCCTCCCCACAACAGACACCCATTGAGGTAGGTGGGGATGAGAGTTCTTCAGCATGTCACAAGACACAGAAAAGAGTTCACAGGTGTGGGACGCTACCATCATGTGTATATTTGCATTTTATTGTAATGGCACAAAAAGCACTCAAGGCATTAAAAACCTGTTCTGAGTTTAGCAGAAATAAAGACCCAAAGTAACATTCATGCAATTTTAGGTTGTAGATGAAGCCATAAGCATCCCTCTGCAATTGCCTGCAATGAGAAAATATGTATAAAGCAGATGTCCGTCTGGGCACTGCACTGGAGCTGTGCCTGCCATGTCTGCAGTCTATTTTATGTTATTTATAGCCCACCTTTCTCACTTGGACTCAAAGTAGATTACAGAGAGTGAGTCAATACAGTCAAGAAGATGGGACATTCAATAAGCAATGAAACAGGATTTGGGTTGTAGAACCAACCAGAAGTCTGAAACAGAACTGAAGTAACATGACACTTTAAATTATACTTAATTACACAATAGGATCCAATCCACAGCAGGCTATACACAATATTTATCTATATTATTTATTTAATTTATATCCCACCCTCCTCACCAGGGCAGGCTCAGGGAGGCTTACATGAGGTGTATAAAATAATTAAAACACAAAATCAGAAGAATACAATGATGAACATAATATAATCTAAAGTGCTAGTTTGTATCAGATGGCGGGCATTATTAGCTTCCTCAGACAGCAGCAGGCTGATATCGTAGTCTGGGTTGGATTGGCTGTTAGCAATGATATTAATATTGGGGCCAGGGCCTCAGTTTCTTGGGTGCGGCTCCCTAATCAAAGGCCTGGTGGAAGAGCTCCATCTTGCAGGCCCTGCGGAACTGTAAAAGGTTCTGCAGTAGCGCAGACCACAGTCCACGATGATTTATTCAAGTAACTTTGTGACTTCATTTGTACAGTGCTACCTGTGTAGAAAAGCCCTCTTGAATAATTCAGTTTTGCATACAACTTAATGAAGATGTTTTGAACTACACAAAGACTAAACAGGAATAACAAGCGAAGTTCATACGGTCGTCATTTGTTTGGATTTGAACTGTTAGCTTCCATTTCAACATATCTGAAGTGTGTGTGTGCACACGAAAGTGCATACCTTGAACAAACCTTTGTTGCTTTTAAAGGTGCTACTGGACTCAAAATTTATTCTACTACTACAGACCAACACGGCTGCCCACCTGGATCAGTTTTGCATAGTTTGCGGAAAGCCAGGAAAGTAGGAATGGGAATGTTACTGCCTTCACCCTTTTGCATCTCAAATGCAAGCTGATTTTTTTTTTCCTATCTGGGCCAGTGTGAGAGATATAAGAAGAAATACCACTTTGGAGAGTCCTTGTTCTTGGTGTAATTAATTTTAAATGGTTGATGGTCATATCAATAAGCAACAAAGCAGTAGGAATGAAATTTTGGGGGTGAAAAATGGTCCCCAAGTGTTAAAAATTGGCTTGTTACAGTAAATTCTTATGAAATAATTTCCTTTCAAATCATGTGGCATTTGGGGCCTTCCATGTTTGCAAAATGAGCATCTGAATTTTCCACAGGGAGACTTGTGTGAGTTAGCTGAATCAGATGTTGCTTTAAACTAAGTAAATAAAAAATTGCTGCAGCTTCAGTTTTGGATGCTATATTGGGTTTTTCTGTCTCATTTATTGTAATCTGGAATAGATGTCAGCAACCTCTGTTTAGAAAGGAGATATTTAGATCCATCAAATGTAGAAAAGATTACTAAGTTTTACACAGCGGGCCTGCCATGCATTGCAAGTCCATGAATGCAGCTGGATCTCCTTATTCTTATACGAGCAAGGCCCAAAACTTCTTCTGAGCTACGGGAATGAAATTATTTGGTGGTTCTTTCATCATTGGTTCCAGAAACCTTTCTTGTAACAGAAGCATTGCAAGTGGTCTCGTGTACCACTTTTGTACTGCAGCATGGATCTTGTTGGAATTGCTAGAGCCAAGTGCTAGTCCACATTGATTAAACCCAGTGACTCGAGCTTGCCGACACATTAACCAAATCTTGCAATGGAGACCCCTCTAAAGGCTTCATGTCCACTACAGCTGCTACTGAATGTCTCCAGTTTTGAGCTCTCAAATGTAACCCCTTGTCTTTATAAACTGAAGGTCCCTGTGTACCCTCTGCTTTGCCTTAACACTATGCACACTTCAGCCTTTAACTCCCTTCGCTTGTACTCAAATGTGCCAATAACCTGGGAGAGGACAGGATGTGCCATCCTTCAAGTAGCCCCTGAAGCCATTGGAACACGTATAATAAAACCAAAAGTCTAGTAGCAACTTATGTTTCTCTGCGCCCCAGAATATCATCACCCCAAGGTCAAACAGGGGTGGTCATCAGGGTTGGGGAGGGGGCTTTTGCTAAACTAGATGATGTGCTGGGTCAAGGGCACCTGCCCCAATGTGCAGTCACATGACTTTGGGGTGTGAATCTTCCCAAGCACTCGGGTCAGGGCATTGCACAGAAAAGGAGGGGCTTCAGCCTCCCCCCCCCATGCTATTTTCCTGGACCAAAATGGCCACAGGGAGGCCTTATTTGCCCCAATTTGGTAGGGCAGCTTTCCTCTTCCTATGCCTTACTCCCAGATGGATTTGGGGTCCCCCTGGGGAGAAAAGCAGAATATAAATAAATATAAACATATAAGCCACAAAGGAGATTTCCTGTCCATGATGAGAACAACTGTTTTTTGATGTTTTGGGGGTTTTGATTTGTAAATATTGTTTGTGGGGGTCTATGTTTTAATGTTGGGTTTTATATGTATGTTGCTGTGACATTAAAATGTAGATCTTTGGAGTAAGAGAGTGGGGGGGCTGGAGGGGTGAAGTGTGTTATGAATGGGTGGTAGCTGTACTCTAGGGGGCAGAGTTGATTGGTTTGTGGGAGAGAGAGTTTTTGTTCAGCATGTCTCAGGGAGAGAAGTCAAGTGAGGTGCTGTGGAGAGTGTGAGGAATCTGTTCTGAGGCTAAGTGGCAAGTAAGAAAATAAGCCTTTGTAGCTAGGTCTATTGAAGGAACTTTAGAGAAAGAAGAACTGTGCCTATCTGAAACCATTAAGCTTATGGACTTCACTGAAACAATTAAGCTATCTAACTTCTAAATAAACTCTGTGTTTAAGAGCAAAAAATTATTTAGAGTAAAGAGATACCCTTTTACCCCAAAACCACCCGCATGCACTGACCATTCTGTCATTCTACCAGATAAAAGTAAGCGATCCTGTTCTTTGGATTCAACTAAGAATTATAAGGCAAGAGCCTTTGGTGGCGATGAAAACAAGTAGGAAACAGCAAGGAAGGCAAGGAGGCAGCATAACATACGTCACCTCAGAACACTACAGAGAGGAGCCTTTATAGGTGTTACATATAAGGGGTCTCAGAAAAGAGCAAAAATGTTACACTGCTCATGGATGACAACTTTTTGGACCTAACGCCAGAATTTTTGAATTATTCATAAATTTAAACTTTTGTAAAAATGTGTAATTATCTTGTTTTGCTGTGATCCCTTCAACAAAGTCTCTTCTAACTTCCAAATCATCTTTCAAAGCTCCACAAACAACTGAAGAATATTGTTGGTTTGAAGGGGCAAATGTTAGCCGGGAAAAATGCAAATTTATAGAATGCAGTTACAGAAACAATAGAGTTTCTCTGTCACGCAGAAGACCATACAGTCCCTGGTGTTTGAATTTAATTGGCTACTTATGGAGAAGAGTTTATTGTATGAAAAAGGTCACTGTGCTAACTTTAGATTCCAAAGCACCTGTTTATCTATAAAGTAAATCTGGATGCAAGCAAAGCATCTATAAAAATAGATTGGGCTGCTTTAATGCATGAGATGCCTGCCATCTAAAGCTCACAGTACCTTTGTCTCCCTATAAATCATGGTGCTTCATCACTACTTAATTCCCTGTTTCCATTAATAAACAAGGAATTTGTAGGCATGGCCTTCCACTGATGCTTCACAGCCTTCTTCTACATTTCCTGGCTTACTCAATTAAGTCTTCTCCCTGTTTGAATGTGCAACTATATCTTCTGAGAGAACAGCTGTTTTCACAGCCTTGATCTGAATGAGAGAAATTCCATTAAGTAGAGTAGACAACTGTGCAAGAAGTGTCTGTAGAAGATGGAGTTTTATTTATCACTCCGGCATCACATTCTCAGTTTTGTCAGGGGTTGATCATACGTACGGTTGTGCTGTTGCTTCACTTATTTGTTCGGTGCTTTGTTGCTATCTGCTTGGAATTGGTTCACACATGCATGTCATCACTGGATGAGTCTCCTCTTGATTACTTGGCTGAATCAGCTGCCTTAGATTTTATACAAATGTGAATTATTCTCTCTGTGTAAATTATATGAGTAAATTATATGAGTCCATATGGTCAAACTGGGCATTTGTCAGCCCCGTAGCTACAGATTTTGGGGACAGGGGGCCTGGGGGGGGCTCAGCTAATTAAATCAAAGTCAATCACATTAATTCAATTTGGGACTGGCCCGGGAGAGAAGGGCCCAGAAGAAATGCTAGGGGCCCAGGCCCCGCAGGCCCCTCGGTAGCTACGGGCCTGGCATTTGTACAGTAGTTGTAGATACGATCAAAATTATGAATGGGAGTAAATATAGTATGAAGAAAAACTGAGTGCCTTTCAAAGCAGCAAAGTATGTGGTTCTGGTAAACAAAAGAAATCTAAGGACATAAGACCAGGAGCTGGAAAAGACATTCGTAGTAAAAAGGATCACGATTATCCTCGAAAGAAGAGAGGAGGAGGAGGAGGAGGAGCTGGTTTTATACCCTGAAGGAGTCTCTGAGTGGCTTACAAACTCCTTCTCTTCCTCTCCCCACAACAGACACCCTGTGAAGTAGGTGGGGCTAAGAGAGTTCTGAGAGAACTGTGACTGGCCCAAGGACACCCAGCTGGCTTCATGTGGAGGAGTTGGGAACCCGGTTCTCCAGATTAGTGTCCTGATGCTCTTAACCACTACACCAAACTGGCTCTCTCAGTAGGTGATGGCCCTCCATGAACAGGGCTTTTTCAGGCCCTGTTCCTAAGTAGTGTGCCTCACAAATATTAAGTAGGTGTAGTGTTTCTTTTATTCATGATGTCATATTAAACATTCACCTGTTTGTTTTACATCACAGGCTGCTATTAAAGGCCTACAAGAGCTAGTGGAAAAAGTAGAAATCCTATCCAAGTGAATGCCATGAAAATAACACTAAGGTGTTTTCCCCACTGGTGGTGCGGCTGCTGATAAAGCACAGTGGCAACGAGGCTTCCACATGGGGGGGGGGGCTTCCCTGCAGTTTCCCAGCCCCAGTTGCTTTCTGCTTTCTGTATTTGCTTGTTGTGTTAGCCGAATTGCCTTAAATCGTTATTTAATATGGGGAGTTATGACCTTAAATCAGGCAATAGGCAAATACGGGGGCAAGCATCTATGTATTCAGGAGTGCAGAATTCTCCAGACCCGCCAAATAGACGCTGAGACTGATGTCAGTATAAATTGATTTTGTTTACTAGTTGTATTTCAGGCAAACAATAACACACACAATTACACAGTATCTAGGAAATATAGATAGAATATAAAGAACACATTCGCATTACCAGGAGATTTCGATGATGGGTGATACTCTACCTGTCCTGTAGTCAGAAGGAGCGAGTCTCAGGAAAATGAGAGGGTTGGGATACTGGGGGAAGGGTCCATGTCCTGAACCGGCAGGCTTATGGTAAGACTCTGGCTGCGCAACCAAGAGTCCGACACTCCAGGTATGAAGGGGTTGAGTGGGGGAGCAGAGAGAGAGAGAGCTGGTGCTGTGCAGCTCTTTTATAGGGAGGTTGGGGGGGTGGGCTGGAGGTTGGCTACCTGCCTTGGCAGCCTCCTAGTAGTCTGTCCCAAAAAATATGTTGATTGGTGCTGGGGTCCAAGGTTCATAGGGCTGGTCAATGTTGAATCTAATGGGAAACTAAGTTGAACAATGGCATCCTGATGGGATTATGTCTTCTGCTGGCCAGAGGCATTGTTCTCTTGTCTCGAGTCTGCGGTTTTGACTAGGTGATGTATTAGGTGGGGACAAACATGTTCATTACGTGCACAGGAAGGGGATCCTTCATGGAGTTTGTGTGCCCTATCTTCTTGCCTGGCATGGCAGCAGCCTGTCTTTACAATGCTGTGTGTGTGCGTGGCTAGGAAGCTGGTTCATCTCACTGCAAGTAAAATGGATGGTGACATACCGGGCCCATGGACACATTGTTTCATAAGAAGGCTTCCCTCTTCTGGTCATGTGTCTGTAGCTGACATCTTTTGGAGTCACCTTATAGTTCAGTCCCTTTTGAACACAACTAGCACAGGTCAGGTTTTTCATAACTTATGAGTTCATAAAAGCACAATAGGGGCCTTGTAGGGCATAGGGTTGCCAAGTCCGTTTTTTGTTGTGGCGGGGGGCATAGAGTTTTCCCCTCAAATGGCTGTGGCCCCGCCCCCAGCGTGCCCAGCGTCATCACATCACCTCTGGCTGACGTGCACGCCGGGGTGGGGTTTCCCCCAGGGCCCGATTCCGCGGTGGCGGAAATCGGGCCTCCAAAGCGGGGGGAAATCCGCCCCCCAGGGGGACTTGGCAGCCCTAGTAGGGCAACAGTTGAACACCCAGGCTGAATTAAGCTGTAGGATGCTCCTTTATTCGAATAAATACTTTTGTTATCCTTTACTGCCTGGATGATTGTTTTCACTGTGTGGTTTATTGGCTAGCCACACAAGTCAAAGAACCTTAGCACCTTTAGCGTATTAGCAACACAATCTTCGCTACATTCTTTCCCAAAACTTTGGAGCAAAACACTATTGAGAAAAGCTGGGGAAGCTCCAGGAGGTACCTGAATGCCCCACGATGCTGTGGGGAAGCAAGCAGGAACAAAACCACTTCCCAGCAGCATTGAACTTGGGGCAGATAACCGGTGTGGAAATGGCCTGGGTGGAGATACGCATTTGTTTCCAAACTAATGACAGGAGGAATAGAATTGCCATTTGTTACTTTTCTTAGGACAGTAAAAACAAATTTAAAATACCAATTAATATATGTCCTTCATTTCTTTGTGTTTTGCCCTGCTCTATAAAGCCGGGTTACTTCCTTCTGTTGGTGTGACATATGGCATTATCTTCTTGGTGAGGGGTATGTTCCCTGAGAATTTCATCCAAGCTGAAAAACAAGCCAGAAATGTGTTTTGTTGAAACCAAGGGGAAAAATAAGAAACATTTTTTAAAAATGTATTATATGAATTCCATACAAGAAAAACAGTGCACTAGCCCATCCAAATACAGGTAAACAAATCAAAACAATGACAAGCACGAGAAGAAGAAAATAAACTAATCTAATAACAAATCTAACAAAATACGTGCAGTTTTAGGAATTAAACTGGAAAAAATAATTGCACGGCCCCAGGGCTATTTTTGGGCAGGAACGCACAGGAACGGAGTTCCGGCTGGCTCCCGAGTTGGCCACGCCCAGCAGGAACTCATTAGCATAATAGGCCACACCCAACAGCAGAAACTCATTAGGATTGGCTACATTAGGGGTGTGTGGCCTAACATGCAAAGGAGTTCCTGCTACAAGAAAAGGCCCTGGGTTTTGACAACAAACAAGGTAAACAGAATAAGAAGCCAAAGGTGGGCGTGGCTGGATGACCACACTTCTGGTGGCATGGGGGTGTGGCCTAATATGCTAATGTGCTGTGCTGTCGGGTGTGGCCTACTATGCTAATGAGTTTCTGCTGTTGGGTGTGGCCTGTTATGCTAATGAGTTCCTGCTCAGCTTTTTCTACAAAAAAAGCCCTGCACAGCCCTAATTCTAGGTGGATCAGGGGATTCTGCTCCAAAGTGCTGCTGGCCTTCCCCCTTCTACTGGCCCATCTCTTGATGGTGCACTGGAAGACATATACTTTCTCTGTTGTTTTTCCTCCGTGCTGCCACTTCCAAAGAACAGATATGGTGGAAGTGGAAAGTGTTACCTTGCTGAAGGAGGCTGTCTGCTTTGCCAGCCAGGGTGTAGTCTTTTTACTGTACAGGTTTTGTTACTGTGCAATTTTTTTTTAAAGAAAGAAACCTAAAACATGCCACCTGTTGTTAACTCAGACATGACTGTTGTGACTTCTTCATGATCAATTGTACCAATTAGTAATGTCAGTTAAAGGAAGCATTGGCAAGGAACCACAGCTCAGGGCTGGACTTGGACTGGTAAATAAGACCATGATTATATAAGAAGATCCCTACCCCCCCCCAAAAAAAAAACCTGACCAGAGGGAAGAAAAATATTCTGTCCTGCGGCGGACTGCAGGAATTCTTCACACAATGGCAGGTGGTGACATGGAGAGTTTATGCACATTTTTAGACTGTGCTCCCTGAGATGTCCTGTCCAGAAAGGATTTGTAGACAAAGTAGAACTGAGATCGTGATCAAAGCTAACTCAAAGCTGTGGAATCTTGTGAGCAAAAATTCTGCTTTATGAGCTACTGGCATTAAAGTTGTGAGCAAGCCATTTGACTACTGCATAAATTAGTTTGCTCTGGAGCCATCCTTCCTGAGCGAAGACAAAAACATATGAGCCGGAGGCTAAAAAAGTGAGCTAACTCACACTAACTCAGCTTAGAGGGAACACTGATTGTGATCCTAATTCATAGACAACAGTGTTGCCATGACCATTACACCTCCAGTTTGTTGGCATCTGTTTCTCCTCCCAGTAGCACCAATATATTGACTAGCCTGACTTTGCTATTCACATGGGGCTCATAAGTGCATTTTGATATTGAAGGGAGGAGGAAAAGGAGGAGGAGAATTGAATTTATGCCCTGCCCTTTCCTTGGAGTCTCAGAGCAGCTTACAATTGCCTTCCCTTTCTCTCCCCACAACAGACAACCTGTGAGGTAGGTGAGGCTGAGAGAGCTCTGACAGAACTGTGACTGACCCAAGGTCACCCAGCTGGCTGCATGTGGAAGAGTGGGGAATCAAACACGGCACTCCAGATTAGAGTCTGCCGCTCTTAACCACTATACCAATCTGGCTCTCATTTATTAAGCTACCCCTGCTTTTCTAATGTATCTTACATATGCATGTACAGACCACCCATAGAATGGATACGCTGAGAGGCTTCCCTGATTTTAATTAAAGTGTTAGACCCCTGGTATGTCCCCCTTGAAATACAAAGGGTTGCACACAGATGAATACAGACTGCAACTGACCATGTCACAATGTGGTGGTTTGATTACCCCATCTCTCTTCCAAATTGTTCTTCAGCATATGCAACAAGAGTTTCTGCATATCATTCACTGAATGGCAGTCTTAGCAGACTAAAGGAATGACCCATTTGCCACATGCTTAACCCCAAAAAGGAGGAAATCATACCCTAAGAATCAAAACAAGGGAGAAACTGGGACACTAAAATTAACTTGAAATTTATTTCTGTAAATTGAAAATGCATAAAATAGGTAGAAAGTGCAAAATGGGATTATTTTCATATGCAATCAGGAATCCTCATGTATCTAGCAGATTATTAGGGTCAAGAACAAAACACAGGACCTACAATACTCTTCTGCACTTAAGATATGTCTCATCTGAGCTCCTTGGCAGCAGCTCCATACTTATAGCTGGCTTTGTTTCCGGCCTGCTTCCCTGTGTTGCTTTCAACAGCTTTGTAGTACATAAACATTTTCTTCTCCTGGGACTGAAGGCTCGGGGTTTTTTTTGCAAAGTGCACAGAGCTGTTTCTCCATTATATCCGCTAATCATGTGTGTGCAGTGTCCAAAAACCAGCAGGGAAAATATGATAAAGATAAATACGCTTATGGAGAGCTGGGCATCAATCAAGCTGGTGTGCATTGTACCAAAAAACCCAGTAAGGGGATCCTCCAGATCTCTCTGTGGGATTATGAAAGATGTTTGTGCAAAGCCAGAAACAGCACCCTTCCCCTCCCCAGGGCCATAACCATGGGGGAAGGGGCCCTCATAGGTATTTAATAAATTTCCTTTGAAAACTGAGCTTTTGCTTAAATAAAAGGGGAAAATGTGCAGGCAGTATTTTACCCAATTTCTCAGTCGGAAGCAAGCTTGTTCCTAACTTCCATATGCTCAATAGGTGTCCCCTTTTCTGTTCAACACATAGTGTTCAAATGTTCACATCCTGTAACCAAAGCATTCTGCGTAGCCAGGCACCTGATTTGCACAATGTGGACCTAACTCTCTTGCTGGGGGAAATTTTTTGATCTCTGTGCTCTATTTCTATTTTTGGAGACCATCTGTTGGCTGTAAAAGATGTGAAAGTTTTGTATGGTTTAGTGGAAGAATAGCCTATTGTGTCTAGTTGCCACATGGCTCTTAAGGTGGCCTGCAAAACATGGTGCCAACAAACCCTTTAAGTACCTATTTATGTACCAGGTAGCAACAAGGATTCTGGTCAATCACAGCAACAGGACCAGGGCTTCAGAATGGGCCTGCAGGTACTCTTTAGCTGTGAAACTGAAAATATACTTTTATGTCACATCCACTATTCTGACACAATTTACATCAGGAAGAAGAAGAAGAAGAAGAAGAAGAAGAAGAAGAAGAAGAAGAAGAAGAAGAAGAAGAAGAAGAAGAAGAAGAAGAAGAAGAAGAAGAAGAAGAAGAAGAAGAAGAGGGGGAGGGGGAGGGGGAGGAGGAGGAGGAGGAGGAGGAGATTGGATTTATATCCTACCCTTCACTTGGAGTCTCAGAGCGGCTTACAAACTCCTTTCCCTCCCCACAACAGACACCCTGTGAGGTAGGTGGGGCTGAGAGAACTCTGACACAAACTGGTCTTTTTCAAGGACAGCTGTGCCAGAGCTTGTGACTGACCCAAGGTCACATCAGCAGGTGCATGTGGAGGAGTGGGGAATCAAACCCGGTTCTCCCAGATTAGAGTCCGCACACTTAACCACTACACCAAACTGGCTCTCCTAATATCCTATTTTATATTTTTTCACTTCTAAGAATAAAATTTCTAATGAAACTGGTGGGTGTTTCCATCTATCTGTACCAGCTATCTGAAGAAGCAAAACGTGAATGCGGCCGTGAAGCCAGCTGTGTATAGCTGCTGCTCATACAAGACGTAGAACCTTTGCTCTCCTGAAGTTTGTCTTTATGCAAAGGATTTGTGGACTTTACTTGAGTTTTCCCTTTGTATCAAGTACTTTTTGATCCTAGCTCTTTAAGAATATATAAGGGTTTGTTGAACTTTAACAAAGATTTAAAACTGTTCGAATTGTTTTGCACAATATAATCTTTCTGCTTTCTGCTTTTTGTTCGTAATTCATTCACGGGGTGTGTTTATATTGATACAATTTCCTCCCGTGAGCTCTCATTTTGATATACAACCGCCTGGAGGTTGGCAACCCTGCTGCAGAGAGGTGCTTTTATGGGTGTTACATAACAAGGGGTCTCAGAAAAGAAGTAAAATGTTACAACTAGCATTTGGGCTTTTGCCAGTTGCAATGACCTCTTCCACATCTTTAGGCTCTACTTCCACAGTTTTCTGGCCTGGGCACGTTCTCTCCACCATTGTAAATTAACAGAAAACATTGGTGAGGTAAACAAGGATGTGCAAAACCAGGAAATGAAAGAGGGGAGACAGCACGCCGGCTTGGATTCTAACTATGTTACCACTTAACAGGGGGGAATGGGGGAGAGTGTTGTTGTTCAGTCGCACAGTCGAGTCCGACTCTTCGCCACCCCCTGGACCAGATCACGCCAGGCCTTCCGGTCTTCCGCCGTCCTCTGAAGTTTGCTCAATTTCATGTTCGTTGGATCGATGACACTGTCCAACCATCTCATCCTTTGCCGTCCCCGTCTTCTTTGACCTTCAATCTTTCCCAGCATCAGGGTCTTCTCCAGTGAGTGCTCCCTTCTCATTTGGTGGCCAAAGTATTTGAGCTTCAGTTTCATTATCTGGCCTTCCAGGAAACAGTCAGGGTTGATTTCTTTTAGGATTGACTGATTTGATCTTCTTGCAGTCCAAGAGACTCTCAAGAGCATAGGCGTAATCTTCGTGGGGGCGGCGGGGCTTCAGCCCCCGCCGAAATTTTCAGGAAGGTGCTCAGCCTCCCCCGGGAGCCACCCTTGCTCCTAGCACAGCAATGCCTCTGGCCCAGCCCCAGCCCCCCCCGGGAAATGGGAAAGTCTACACCCTTGCTCAAGAGACTTCTCCAGCACTATAGTTCAAAAGAATCTATTCTTTGGCACTCGGCCTTCCTTATAGTCCAACTCTCGGGGGGAGAGTAGTTTTTGCGAATTCCATATGCCCAATGGACCCCTTCATACCCCACTTTTCCCAAGGGACCACCAGCCACTCATACCACAACTGGTAAGACGTAACAGGCTGATCATGGGTAAGGCTGCTGGAATGTTTGCTTCTGTGCGCACTGCTCCATTCAGAGCATGTAGGATCCATGCCAGTGCTCAGCATTAGGTGAACTGCGGAACCTATTTAATAAGGTCCTGGTTTTATGTAATGAAATCTGGAAAGGAAGCCCTAATTAGAGGTAGATTGTGTAATACAGTGTGGATTATGCAAGCCATTTCTGGTTTCTCTAGGAAACCGGGGGGGGGCTGGTCTGGCTTGTTAGAGATACCGCACTCTTTCTAGTGTGGAAAGGGAAACTTCAGGCTCGGTGAGAGAGTTTTCACACATGGGATGCGATGTATAAAGCAGAGGAGATGGATATTTAATCCATATATGCTTTCTAGCTAGGATAAATGCATGTTACAACTGATTTAAAATTTTTTTTTTAAAAACAGTTTGCAATGTAAATGTAAAATCTACACTGTCCAGAATGCATATTGAGGTTACAAATATATTTTTATTTATATTATATATCTATGTAAAACAGAGTTGTTCAGGAGGTCATTTTCATAAAGGCAATTGGGCTATATTATAACAAAATGGTTTAGAAAGCAATTTTTATAAAAATGAATAGGATTGTGAGAACTATACCACTGTGTACAGCAATTGTAGCATGGATTATCCTTCTCTCACTGCACCCTGTCCTGGATGGCCCAGGCTAGCCAGATCTGATCAGATCTTGAAAGCTTAGCAGGGTTGACCCTGATTAGTAGTTGGAAGTGAGACCACCAAGGAAGCCCGGGGTTGCTACACAGAGGCAGACAATGGCAAACCACCTCTGTTCATTCCTTGCCTTGAAAACCGTAGGCACCCGGTGGAAGTCCAAGGAGCGTGGGGACATTGGGAACACCATGAGGCAACAGCATCAAGTCAGTTCTGGGGGGAAAACCCACAAGTGATGTCATGCCTCTCTAGAAATTGCTGGAAACTCTGTGACAAAACCATACAGCCTCTGGTGATTCCTAGAATGGACTGAGATCCATTTTGGGTTTCCCCTGGAAGTGATGTCATGCCATCACTGACAGCTATTTTTTTTAACATTGGCCCCGGTCACATGGGCAGGAAAATGCAGGGGGGAAGCGTGGCTGTTTGCCCCGGAGCAAAATAACACGCAGCTGCGTGATCAGACGTCCGGTAGAGGTCCCGTCGAGGTCCCATAGTTAGGGGGGAGGTGCCAATCACAGGACAATCCTGCGGCGCGGCAAAGAAGCGGCCTCTCTAGCAAAAAGCTCCGCGGGTTTAACCCCTTCCAGGGCTGCAGAGGAATGCAAACTGTGTCCTCCATCCGGTCCCCTCCAGGAGGAGCTTCAGCTGGGCCGCTCTCCTGCCACGCCCCCCCTGCACCTCCCTCTCTGCCACCCGGTGCAGAGAGTTCCTCTCGAGCAGGTCGAGCCAGAAGTGGGGGGGTATGGAAAAGAGGAGGGGGCTGTGTTGTTTGTTTTTAAACGAAGTGTGCGCATGTTGGGTGCTTGTGCGCATCCCGTGGAGACTTGGGGGGGAAAATCCTTTTAGCAACGGGACATGGGCGGGCGCTGGATGCCACGACCTACCACCAGAAACACGATCAGGCGCCCGCCCTTGCCCCGCGGTTTCCGGAAACTAGTACCTCGGAGGTACTAGTTTTTTACCCCGCATCTTCGGCGGGAAGCCTCGGGTTCGCCACGGGAGCTCTATGCTTCCCAGATGTGGCGCTGTGATCGTGCCCGGAAAATCCGCCTATCTTCCGTCTCTGTAGCGAGGCTAATGCTCCGTGTGACCGCAGCCATTATTTTTCTTCCACTGGGTGCAGGAACAGTGGTGGGAATCTGGGAACCCTAGTTATATGTCCTGTCTAATACTTTATGCTTTGTTTCAGACTTCTGTAATCCTAGTCCTATAACACTGCTTCTTATATGTCCCATCTTGTTAATTGCATTGGTTTTCATTGTGTTATCAGCTTTGTGCCTCAGTGAGAAAGATGGACTATAAATAAAGTAAATTCTGTTCCACGCAGTGATCATGAGTTCATATCAATAGCATCTGAAAGGCAATTGGAAACCTCATGTGCTTCTGTCTGGCAGAAATGGCACCTGACAGTCAATTGTGAGCATATTTCAGACAGTGGCTAAGACCCAGCACAGAATGATGTGTACATGCAATGCTATGCTCATTTGTCTGGGAGTACATCCCACTACTGTACAATGAGTGGGGGGAAAGGGGGCTGGAAAATGGCCTCCATAGTGATATTCTAGAAATTTCCCTCCACGTCTCTATGTTCTTTACCACAGAGATTAGGGGAGATTCTTAGTGTATCGTTCAGATGTGATATCTCCACTCCACCTTTTTAATTTTTTTTAAGTGTTAAAACATTTTGATGTTTGACATCTATTTGTGTGGAAAGATGGCATAGAAAAGTTCTGAGTAAATAAACAAATTAATTAAATATCGTGCAATCCTATACAATTTTATGCCCATCCAATTCCAACTATTTCAGTACTTTTCAACTGGTCTCATCTCAATCAGC
>NW_015160231.1:729411-766576 GCF_001447785.1 Gekko japonicus
AATTGTGCCTTTTATAGGTTCAGAAGGTCCAGGAAAATGAGTATCCCACCCCGTCTTTCATATTGAATACGTCCATTGCTAGGGCTTTCCATTCACATTTTAAAATGGTGCATGTGCACACATGAAATTTCCAGCAATGTTAGACATTGCCATTCTTAGCCCACAAAGCCCCTGGCAAATTGCCCAGGAGAGCAAACCGAAATTAGAAACTCCTGCCCATTCTGCTTCCACTCACCGACGTTCTGCTAGCCCCCCCCCCCCCCGCTACAAATTGCATCCAGTCCTGCTGTGCGGAGAATGATTAGCTTCTGTATGGAACATTATATTTTCCCGAGTTTCCAGTCCAATCATAGTTTCCTCCTTTGCATTGCTTCTTCCTTCTAAACCCTCTAATTGCCTCGAAATCATTAGCTCTTGTTGCCTCTTTGATTTGATTACTCGGCTGCTGCTCTTGGGTCAGGTGGAAAGAACCTGAGCAGAGAGCAGATGAGACCGAGCGGCAGCTCTTCTTCAATATTTCACAATGATTAGGGCTTGGGGAAGTGTGTGCATTTTGGGCTTGCTAGCACAGTAGGGCCCTCCCTTTGATGAAAGATGTGTGGCAAAGAGAGAGAGAGAGAGAGAAAAATGCGATTGCAAGGTGGGCAATGCAAAAGAGAGAAGCCAGTTCATATTAGCATTGGAATCTGCTGCCTGGGAATGGAGCATCCGTCCCCTGGATATTCCTTTCATGTTGAAAACCAAAACAGCACTTCATGATCTAAGGGAGACAGCTTTGGATAAAGCTGAGAGCCAAAAAGCTTTCATATGCAAGAAGTTCTTTTAATATTAGATGTCTTGTGGGGTTAAAGGCCAGTGGAGTATGGCTGGTGACTAGGACTGGTGATTCAGGGTTCAAATCCCCATTCCGCCATAAAAACTGGGTGGGCGGGCCAATGATCTCAGCCTAATCTACTTCACAGGGTGGTCGTGAGCAGTGTTCTCTTTAAGCTGAGTTTGTGTGAGCTAGCTCACAGTTTTTTAGCTTCCAGCTCACAGATTTTTGTCTTAGCTTAGGAAGGATGGCTCCAGGGCAAACTAATTTATGCCGCAGCCAAATAGCTCACTCACAATTATAACGCCAGTAGCTCACAAAGTAGATTTTTTGCTCACAAGACTTCACAGCTTAGAGGGAGCATTGGTTGTGAGGGGAAAAATGGAGGGTGGAGAAGTATATATGCTATTGGTCCTGTTCACACGGAGAAGTTGCTGCGCTAAAGACATGGATGATAGGCGGATTTTCGGTGCACGATCACACTGCAACATCTGGGAAGCATAGTTCACCCGTGGCTAACCTGTGGCTTCCCGCCAAAGATGCGGAGTAAAAAACTACCGTATACAATGTACTAGTTTCCGGAAAAAGCAGGGCAAGGGCAGGCGTCTGATCACATTTCTGCTCGAATCCCGTGGCATCCGGCGCCCGTCCATGTCCTGTCGCAAATCAGATTTTTTTTTGTCTCCACAGGATGCGCTTGCTCGATCATGCGCATGCACAAACTTCGGTGGGAAGAAAAATTCCCGTTTGCCATGGAAGCGGCGCCTAGTGATTGCTGGTGTGATTGCGCCACGCCGTTTCTTTGCCGCACTCCAGGATAGCCGTGTGATCGGCACCTACCGGCGTAACCACGGGACATGTGATCAGGCTGCTGCGCTTTACTTTGCTCCGCGGCAAACAGCCATGCCTCACCCCCACATTATCTGGCCGTGTGATCGGGGCCATTGAAAGAAAAGGCTGGATAAAAACTGTGATAGAAGCACCTTGATTCGGACTCTGTAGATCTCTAGGTCCCACTGATCTCTAGTAAGTCCCATGTGCTAGCTTACCTGTCCCCTTGAAATCATGTTATTTTAAAATGCTTAACATTAGCTGGGTTGTGTAAAATGGAAAATTAGCCACTTCTATGAGAAGATGTTGATGGTGATTCTTCATTTGGTACAAGCAACATCCTCAGTGTAATAACAATAATAATAATAAAAATAATTAGCTCACCTTTCTCACTGAGACTCAAGGCGGATCACAAAATAGGAAAAGCAATTAGGTCAGATAGGGAAGTCCTACAACAAACAATGCAGTAGAAAACTGGGAGGATTGCGGGGGTGAGTCCGCTTCAATATGGGAGACAGAATCAACTGTCTGATCAGCCCTTTTAAATGTGATAGGGAACAGTTGTGAAACCCGATTGAAATGACTGTGTAACCATGACCTAAGTTTACAGAACTGGAAAAACAAAGCAAATGAAAACTCATCTAAGGCACCACATACCATAATGAAGAAAGGGAGAGGGGTTTACAAAAGTAGAGGACATTGTAATAAAAAGGAGGGTGATACATACAGTAAACAGAACAACAGACTACATTACTATCTTATACAGAGGTCATTTCGGGGGGGAACGCGGGGGAACACAGTTCCCCCGCGTGAGGTGCGGGGGGCGGGGCACATGACGAAGCCCTGCCCCCTGCTTCCAGCCGCCCCGCTTCCGGCCCTCATTCAGCCAGGAGGAGGCAGGAGAAGAGGGAGGGTAAGTTGCTTCCTCCCCGCCTCTCCCCACCCCTGCCTGCCTGGAGCCAGGGAGGGCCTTGGCGGGGCTTCCTCGCACTCCCGCTGGCCTTGCAGGTCCACCGCCGGGCCCCTGATGTCAGGGGGTGTGGCATATGCTAATGAGTTATGCTAATGAGTTATGCTAATGAGTTCCCCTAGCTCTTTTTCTACGAAATGACCCCTGATCTTATATAGAAGTAACCTCTTGTGCTCTTCTACTACATTGCTGTTCTAATCCCTTTGTGGGGGGAAAACCCTCACTTGCATCTACAGTGAGATCCTATTATTCTAGGCATATTTGTGTGACCCCCACATTATACCATATCAATAGTGGACGTTACAATAATAGCAGTGCTTAATTTTCAAAAGAGATGACAGGGCACCAAACCTGATGGAAGCAACACTCTCTCCCTTTATTCCAAAGCCGTGCAGTGGGCTATGGTTATTATTCATTACATTTTTATCCTATTGTTCTTCCATCATGGAACGCAGGGCAGCATATAAAGGTCTCCCATCTAGACATAGACCAGACCTGCTTAGCTTCAGCTAGGTGATTGCACATAGCCCAGGTATGGTAGAACTGCGCATGTGTCAAAGGAACTGTTGTTATTACTTTTCATAGCAAGGGATTACCAATTTCCAGGTGAGTTGTGTTTGCATATGGTAGGGATGCCACAGATTTCTCACTGAACATGTTTGACAGTTGAACATACCATGATTGACTATAATGATCAGATGTGAGCCAATCATCAGCTCTTTTCAGTTTGGCATTGAATGCCTCAAATGCCTGTTGAAGAGGTTTGGATCAGAGTTTTTCAAAACTACGTATGCACCAAAATGCTGCCCATCTGAACAGATCAGCAGGCCTCAGCATTGCTAACAACTACCTGATGAGCACAAAAACGTAGATTCTTAAAAACTGTGTTTATTTATGACTGGTTTATATGATTAACACTCTTTTTAAAAAACTGTCTATTGAATGGCATAGCGGCATAGCAAAGACGGGGGGATGGTGGCAGAATATGTACGCACAAACCCCGATTATGCTGTGCTGCACTGTTTGGCAAGAAAAGTGTGAAAAGCCTTCTGAGCAGCCAAGACTGGGTCAATGAACAAACAGTCCATTGAAAAATTGGCTCCCTGTTCATGACTGGAGAACAGGATGTGAACTGAACCAGTAGGCATTAGAGCACCCCTAGCATATGGTATGCATATATAACAGAGGGAGAATAGATTCTGCCTTGTGAAGAAAAATTTCTCAGTGCTGGCCACGCCAATCATTCATTCCAGCAAAAAGAAGAAAAACACCCTAACAACCTGAGTGGTTTTAAGAGTAACACATTTTGGAAAGATACAGAATGTACGGCAATTAGATGTGCCAATCTGTTGTTAGAAAATGGCACGCTGCTAAAATTCTATACTAAAGTAGAAGTATTTGGACGTGAAGGTAAAAGGCAGCTAACGGAAGGGAGCAAGGCTTTGCACACTCTTCTTGAGGTGAAATCTTTGTCTCCATGTTGTCTAGGGACCAAACTAGACATGACGGTGTCCTCATGGCCTCCATAGAGACACCACTGCCATTTCAAAGTGATTTCAACGTAACACAAGCGCACAATCCTGATACAGCTCTCAGACAATGGGCTGAAGGGGTTTTGTTTCCCACCACATGACTTTCCAAGTGCCAAAACAGCTCTCTCTGTGTGTAGTTGTTTGGGCACTTGAAAAGGCACCATGGGGGGGGGGGGACACAAGAGTGTCATTTTTAATCACTTTAAAATGGCAGCAGCATCCCTGTGGCAGACACAAGGATGCTGTCACATCTAGTTTGGGTCTGGGATCCCACTAGACATGTGTTTAAAACATGTTTATACCAGCCCCCATTTTATCTTCACAACAGATCTGTGAGGTAGGTTAGGCTGACTGGTTCAAGGTCAGCCAGTGAGTTTCATGGTATTAAAATCAGGAAGGGATTTCCCCCTTACATTACTGGAAACAGAAGGAGTAGACTCGGTTTACTTTTTATGTGAAAGGTAGGATGCTTTCACATAAAGCCAGGAGTTCAGGGGAACTATTTATTTATTTACTTCATTCATACACCCTTTTTCTTCCCAGGGGGACCCAAAGTGGTTTTCATCACTCTCTTTTTCTCCATTTTATCTTCACAAAAACCCTGTGAGGGGGGGCGTGGCTAGAGCCTGACCAAGATGGACGTCTTAGATTAGAGCTCTGCGAACCAACCCCCGATCCTCACCTCAGATATATGCATACCCGATAAAAATAACAAATATTTTGGATGGAACAACCCTCTAAGAACACAAATGACAGAAATCTGACATCAAAACGCAGTAATAAACAAGGAACAGAAGTGAAATCCTCATCGCTGACTCACGGGCCTATAGACAGCTTCTTACTTAAAATGGCGTCTGACAAGAACAGCTCAGCAAATCAAGCTTCTCCAATAACAACTACGGATCTTACAACAGCTCTCACAGCAATGGAGGAACGACTATCGCTTCTCATAAGACCAATATATGAGAGGCTCGACATGGTACAAGAACACCTCACAGAAACGAAAAAAATGGCAGAAGGAGCATTTAATAACAGTCTGGACAACCGAAATGAAATTATTCACCTACAAGAAACGGGAGAAATTTTGGCTGAAAGAACACTGAAGTTGGATTTAAACTCCCGACAACACAATCTTAAACTCAGAGGACTGGGAGAGAAAGTGGAGGAGAAATCGGACTTAACGAGCTTTCTCACAAAATGGCTGACGCAAGTAGTTCCCCCAGGGGAACGTGTCTCTTCAGATTTAACCAAAGCCTACCGTCTGGGCCCTGTATCTCTACTAGCTAAAAGACCTGCAAGGGATATTATGATTACTTTCTTGGATATTCGCTACAAACAACAAATCCTGACAGAGGCAAAACGAAAAGGTCACCTGCGATTTGGTAATGAGCACATTGAGATTTACCCAGATTTGCCAAGGGAAGTGATTCAGAAGAAAAAGGAAATGAAACCGGTAACGAGCAAGTTAATGGATGCGCATATTAAATACTACTGGATTTCGCCCCTGGTTCTTCAATTTACATATAAAGGGAAACTTTACAAAATCTCGGATCCTGCAGAAGGACTCAAAATCT
The DNA here is from genome assembly GCF_001447785.1 of Gekko japonicus. Taxonomy (NCBI): domain Eukaryota; kingdom Metazoa; phylum Chordata; class Lepidosauria; order Squamata; family Gekkonidae; genus Gekko; species Gekko japonicus. Next base: position 735,133 of record NW_015160231.1, read on the forward strand.
TGCAAAGAGAAGACAGGGAACAACCTATGGAGACCACCAGGAGAACGAATAAACGACATTCCTCTGGATCGTTGACGCCGCCGCTACGAGAAGCGACTCAGCCACCGGCACCAATTTCTCTTCCCTGAAGAACTTGTTGGGACACAAACTGATGCCTGCTGAGTGACCCAAGGACTGAAGATAATCGTAACTAAATGCCTTCGCTTGTCCCTTAACAGTTATTTAGTAAAGTATTATTTTAGTTTAGGAAGCCTCAGCACGTAATGGAGTTGCTAGATATGGGCGGGATGGCTGGCTGAGATAAGGATTATGGAACTAACGCTCCCTTCCTTCCTTTAAGCCAAGTCCAATGCTTCTGTAATTTAATTTGAAGTGCTAAATGAATTATCTAACCCGATTTTAACTTTCTAAACAAAGAAAAAAAATATATGAAATTTTATCGTGATTTGCTTAAGATTTATTTATAGCATATCTTTGGACAGTCATTGAAAGGTTTTCCCCCTGCATAGTTCCCTGCCTTCCTCCTAGGAAACGCTACCGAAGCCTGGTTGATTTTGAAAACTCTTGACCTTACCCTAGATAACTATATAATACTTTAAATTAATAAAACTAGCTACCTTAATATGTTGGCTTTTAGGGACGGAAGGCGGGACGATCGAGCTTTGTACATACTGAGGGGGGGGGGGAAGTCGAATCTAGGAATTTAATATAGGGCGGAAAGGACAGCCCGTTAACAAGCTAGTAGACTAACATAAATCACTCTCTACACCCTAACCTTAACTTTTGGAATACGATGGATGACCTCTCACTGTGATTAATCTGAATCTTTCTAATATTGTAAACAGAAACGCACTAAAGCCGGCATAGTACTAAATCCATGCACTTCATTTCTGCTACGGAGAGACTCCTTCTTGAGAGAATGAGAGCGGAACTACATTGGTTATGCACTCTAACTGGTTAATAAGAGACTTGATACTTGAGAGGGAAAAGGGGGGGGGAACTGGGAGAGAGGGTAAAATAACCTAGTTAACGACTTTACTTCTTGGGCTATTTTGCAACTTGAAGCTCAGAGAGATATAACCGTCTATAAAGGAAAGCAGAGGCGCTGAAGCTTATTAAGGCGATGAGAAACGATCTTAGGCTGCAGGCTTATCCTTCTGAGAAGCTACGTATTGGGTGAACGTTTAACTTTAAATTCTTATATGCTTGAAGCTTTTACTGCACTCAGGGAAGTTCTTATTGAGGTTTCCATGAATTAAATGCTGCGTTTACTGAATGGTATTTGTATATTCTGATCATAAATGATTAATATATGTTTTACAATGAATTAGTTGGGGCAGCTTACATACTTGTTAACTGAATTTGCTTTTTAAAGGGTAATTGATGGAACGGTTCTATTAACTGGCATTGGGGTGGGGGGAGGGGGGAGGTGCGTGGGTCTGAATTGCCTACACCTCTGATCACTCGACTGCACGAGAGTTGAAGAGCTGGAACCTTAGTTTTCGAGGGTGAAATCCAGCCTCTCAGCCTGTAACCAACGGACTGGGAGTTTCTCGTGCACAGTTCTTATTGATTACAATAGCACATATATCTTCGCATTTAGCACATCCATTTCGGTACTTTTTATTAGAGTATCAATCCTTTAACGTGGTTACAGCTTGTCTCTCTTCATATTATCAGATACTGAATAGAATAACTCTGTCGTATATTTACATATCTACATTAAACTCAGCTACTTAAAAACCTATACAGCAACGACATCTAGTGGACATTGCCATTAGTGCAAGCTTTATATTTTGTTCAGCTTTGTTATAACACATTATCTCTACATAGTGGTTAACGCTTTCAAACTTCTTTATTCAAGGTTAAACAACTGAGTTTTGGAGACACGGATTCAAGGTGAATTGTATAAAAGGTGTAAGAGCAATCAACGAGCATCTGCAAAGTAGCTGAGGAAACTGACAGGTTTGAATTTTATTTTATCTTCCCAACATCTAAGCTGTGGGGCTCATAATATCCAGAATCTAGTTAACACAGAGTAACTCCTAGTCACGGTACCAAAAGACCTTACATAACACATACTACAAACTCAATATCCACCATGGCAGAGACACTGAGCATAATCTCCTCAAATGTGAAAGGCCTAAATAATAATATTAAGAGAAAACGCGTACTTAAAAATCTCTTGAAACAAAGAGCTAATATTGTTTTTATACAGGAAACTCATCTTAAGGACTCTGAACGCAGGGTACTCACGACCCCCAAATATAACCAACAATTCATGGCAGCAGGAAACTCTAAATCAAGGGGAGTGGCGATTTTAATAGCAGCAGATACCAGATTCGAGCTTACATCTACAATACAGGATGACAAGGGTCGATTTCTGTTTGTGAAGGGAGAACTTGAGGGACAGACATTCACTCTGGCCAATATCTATGCTCCCAATGAAGGGCAAATTGAATTTTTCAAAGCCACATTTAAGAAACTGCTTTCCTTTATGGAAGGGAGTCTAATCTTGGGCGGCGATTTTAATTATGTTATGAACGAAACGCTAGACAGGTCAAAGAACAACCCATCCAACAGAACGAGCAAAAAAACGTCCACGGCTTTAGCATCCATAATACAAGAAGCTGGACTTATTGACATTTGGCGTCTTCTCCATCCTGATGAAAAAGACTATACGTTTTTTTCGGAAAGACACCAATCTTACTCAAGGATAGATTACTTACTAATCTCCCCTGATATATCACATAGAATGATTGACGCTGACATCGGCCCCTTTCACTGGTCAGACCATGCTTGGGTGGCCTGCAAGATGACTCAATTTGACGATAGTCCTAGGCACAAATCTTGGACCTTCAATACGTCACTATTAAATAACTTGGAATTTAGACAGGAAACACGAAATCAAATAGATCTTTATTTTAAAAATAATGACACAGATGACATCTCTCCGGATATCCTCTGGGATGCACTGAAACCGGCACTGAGAGGCTCATTGATATCTCAGGCTTCATACCTAAAAAAAAAGAAACAGGAATTAGAGACGAAAACACTACAGACTATAAAGGATTTGGAACGCAAACATAAAGAAACAGGATCTCCTACAATTCTTAAAACACTGAACCAGGAAAGAAAAATTTTAGCAGCCTTAGAGACAACACGAATTAATAGGCAACTGATTTTTACGAAACAGAAATACTGGCAAAAATCTTCCAAATCACTAAAATTATTGGCGCACAAAGTGAAAGAAATGCAGATTTCTAAAAGGATCACTGCACTGCTCGACCCTAACAATAGGATAGTCACTAACACCTCTGACATACTTAACTCTCTGGAACAATTCTATAAAAAATTATACCAAACACCAGTAATCTCCCCTGAGGAGGTATCGGACTTTATGACAGAATTTCCTGTACACACCCAACTGACAGTAGAGCATCAATCCTTTATGGAACAACCTATAATAGAATCAGAAGTATTGGAAGTGATAAAAAGTCTGAAAACTAACAAATCCCCGGGGCCCGATGGATATCCAGCCGAATTCTATAAGGCCTTTGCAGACCAGCTGGTACCACAATTAACTAAAACACTGAATCACATTCTAGAAACAGGAAATATACCTAGATCGTGGAGACAAGCTGTAACGGTAGTTATTCCCAAGAAAGGTAGAGATAAATTGAATCCCAAATCGTATCGCCCGATTTCACTAATCAATCAGGATGCAAAAATTTTTACTTCACTTTTGGCAAGGAGGATTAATAATTTTATCCCCCAATATATACACAAGGAACAGGCAGGCTTTATCCCTAATAGGGATCTTACTGACAACACATATAAGACGCTATCTATTTTGCAACATTGCTCAACAACCAAAACGCCAACAGCTATCCTTGCCCTTGATATTGAGAAGGCTTTTGATTCTGTGCAGTTTCCCTATCTTTTATCAGTTTTGAAAGCTATGAACTTCGGGCCTAAATTTATACAAACTATCAAGAATCTCTATGCAAATTCGTATATTAACTTGAAAGTAAATGGTTCCATATCCAACCCTATTTTTTTACACCGTGGTACACGACAAGGCTGCCCTTTGTCCCCGGTTCTATTCGCCATGGCGATAGAGCCTCTTGCCCACGCAATACGTACCAACAACAATATTTCAGGGGTTAAAATTGGTGGATTAGAGTATAAATCATCATTATTTGCGGACGATATGCTTCTGCACCTGACGAATCCAACAGTATCTCTTTCACATTTGATGCCACTTCTCAACAAATTTGGTAAATTATCCGGTCTCAAAATCAATGAGGCCAAATCCCAATTGATGCCTATTTTCATTCCAGTAACAATACAACAACATCTTAAATCGACCTATCCATTCGAGTGGATTGCAGATCATTTACCTTATCTAGGAATTAAACTAACAAATAATTTCCCTAATTTGTTTAAGTATAATTATTTAGAACTACAAAAAGACATTGAACATCTTATGGAAATATGGAGCAAATTGAACCTTACATGGATTGATCGCTACCATCTGATTAAATCCTTCATACTTCCCAAGTACACCTTCCTATTCAGGGCACTTCCTATAGATATCACAGACATGTATTTAAACAAATGGCAGTCGTCTCTAAATAAATTCTTATGGGCTGGCAAGAAGGCCAGAATAAATTTTTCTATATTATGCAGGCCTAAAAATAAGGGGGGATTTGGATACCCTAACATAAAGCGATACAGACAGGCATCTCTCTTGGCAAACATAATTAAACTTATGCGTAGACAAACAACCCAAGACTGGATCCAAATTCTCTCTGATACTAACCATCCGACACCGTTGTTGGCCTTATTCTGGGACAACCTACCTATCTCTAGCACTCTCAAGGGATCGGCCCTTCTTTTAAGACCGATGCTATCTTTATGGAAAAAAACACGTAAAGCTCTACTTCCTGTAAACTCTAAATACCTACCTTTCATTTATCAATCCTGGTTCACGGATGCCATCACACCATCACAACTAAATAAATGGAAAAAAGCACGATTAACCAGATTTGGCGACATAACAACAAAAAAAGGTATTTTACCCAAATTTGCTATTGAACATAAAATAGGGGAAAAAATACCCTGGTTCCTCTATCTGCAGCTTCAGCACGCTACGGAGAAAACACATATGAAAGAGGCAATGGGAAGGCCTCCCACTGATCTAGAACTCCTTTTTCACATTTATGAACGTACTACTAAGGGATTAATCTCTGCGACCTATCATCTCCTTAATTTGCCAAACCTTTCTATAGAAACTACTTACCAAAAACTTTGGCAAAAAGATTGTAAATCTACATTGGATGATAATTTTTGGAAGGAGGTTTGGGAAACTAAGAACCCCTATCCAAACTCCATCTCAATGGAAATGCAGAATTTTAAAATCTTGACAAGGTGGTATCTCACTCCACAACGCCTATCACGCATCTATCCCACATGTTCACCAAAATGTTGGAAGCAATGTAACGGAATTGGCACATTTGCTCATTTGTGGTGGGAATGCGAGGTGATTGACAAATTTTGGAATGAAATAAAGTGTCATTTTTAATCACTTTAAAATGGCAGCAGCATCCCTGTGGCAGACACAAGGATGCTGTCACATCTAGTTTGGGTCTGGGATCCCACTAGACATGTGTTTAAAACATGTTTATACCAGCCCCCATTTTATCTTCACAACAGATCTGTGAGGTAGGTTAGGCTGACTGGTTCAAGGTCAGCCAGTGAGTTTCATGGTATTAAAATCAGGAAGGGATTTCCCCCTTACATTACTGGAAACAGAAGGAGTAGACTCGGTTTACTTTTTATGTGAAAGGTAGGATGCTTTCACATAAAGCCAGGAGTTCAGGGGAACTATTTATTTATTTACTTCATTCATACACCCTTTTTCTTCCCAGGGGGACCCAAAGTGGTTTTCATCACTCTCTTTTCCTCCATTTTATCTTCACAAAAACCCTGTGAGGTAGGTCAGACTAAGAGTGGCCCATGGTTACCCAGTCAGTTTGGTGTCGTGGGTTAAGTGCACAGACTCTAATCTGGGAGAACCGGGTTTGATTCCCCACTCCTCCACTGCTGGATGACCTTGGGCAAGCCATAGTTCTGACAAGAGCTGTCCTTGAAAGGGCAGTCCTGGAAAGAGCTTTCTCAGCCCCACCTACCGCACAGGGTGTCTGTTGTGGGGAGGGGAGGAGAAACTCCGCTCTGAGACTCCGAGTGAAGAGCGGGGTATATATCCAGTCTCCTCCTCCTCTTCCCTGGCAGAGTAGAGAGTCAAACCTGGGCCTCCCAGATCCTTGTCTGACATTCTAACCATCACACCGCAAGGGCTGTGGCAGTAAATCATTATAACGTTGCCATGGCAATTACCAACTTCTTTAAAAAGCCCTCCCAAAGCTCTCTAGTGGTTCAGCAACAGCAGGGGAAGAATGAACAAAAAATGGCAGCTGGTGAAGGAAAGTGCCACAAAACTCCCATGTGGACACGCAATTACCACTGTGAATGCGGGGGGAGGCTTAGTGATTTAGGGGGCCTGGACAAAAGTCAAGGATGCCCCCATCCCTTAACTACCTAACTTGCTAGGAGGTGGGCGAGAAAGACAATGACAGGGGCTGTGGCCGGGCGCTGCTGCGTGGGCTGTGGCACAGGTGAAAAGGAGGAAGTGACATGTGTCCTGGGTTCCTGCCACACAGACACAGCTGCAGCCTGAGTAGTATGTGAGGTAGAGGTGGCCGGATGTCACAGGCTGGGCTGACGCAGGAGGCAGGAGTCGGGTCCGGTCTGGGGGTCATAGCCAGAAGAGACAGAACAGGAGCCGAGTCAAGAGTCGAAGACAGTGGTCCTCTGAAGCAGGAGATCAGGAATCCAGGAGTCCAAACAGAAGCGAGGTCTGAGAACAGGAGCCGAGGGTGGACGCGAGGTCAGCATGGATGTGATTCGTTGCTTTCGCGGAGAGCCCAATCCCGAGTGGGAGCTATATAGGCCTCCGGCAGTGCTTCCCTGAGCAGCAGCGCCGCTCCTGTTAGTACTCAGGGCTCAGCGCCTGCCTTCCCTGCCGGCGTGCATCTTGGTGGCAGGTTGCTAAGTCCTTGTGAAGCTGCTCCCTCAGCCGAGCCACCCGCGGAGGTGAATCAGGCGGGCTTTCCGTTTGCACCTGTGCCTCATCAGCTGCTGCTGGACCAGGTGCGGGGGTTACTGACTGGGGCGCTGGCGGCGGCAAACTGTTAACTCCCAAGGAGTCAGAGGGGCCAGCTTCCAGCTCTGGTGACGCTGGTGACTCCAGCTGCTCTGCCAACTTGGGCAGGGGCCTGGTGCTGTTGCTGCCGCCGCCCATGACACCGGATGGCTGCACAGCCAGGGGCAGGATGCTGAGAGGTGGAGGGGGGGGGAGCCTCCATCCACCCAGTGTTTGATTGCTGAGCCCCTTCTGACTCCGCCCCTCAAGCCATGGCCACAGCTGCCAGCCCAGTCTCCACCCCTCTCCCTTGACAGGTCCAGATGAGGGGGAGGACTGTCGGTCAGAAGCAACTGCTATGACTCCAGTAGCCGGGGGCCCCTTCCCACCACCCTACAACTGATTGCCAAGCCCAGAGGTGGAGTGGGTGGCTCGGTAGTCAGCTGGAGGATGGTCAGACACTCCCCCCCCCCGCTTCTATCCTTTGCAGTCACATGCTTGTACAGCCCACAGCTATCCTTTTGCATCAGAGAAGCAACCAAGGCAGTGCCATCTTGCTGCCTACACAGCAGCCAAGTCCCCTCTTCATGGTCTAGGGACATCAGCCTCCAGGTTCACCTCCAGACTACGGAGATTGTAAAATATACTGGGTTCGACATGCGAGTCGTGATCAGCTCATAGTTTATTGTGAATCAGCTCTAACTACAAGACAACTCCAGCAGGGCCATGAAGCCCTGCTTATAATCCCATCAAACGGCACACCCCAAACACACCCATTCCGACAATAGGCTATTTACACACTAATCGCATCCCGAGAGGTAACTGCCAGGATCCTGCTGGTCTATTGTGTTTATCCCCCAAGCTCATCTATCTGGCAGCCCTGGGTTGCAGGGAAACTGTGTCAGTACATAACAGCTCAGTTCCCCTGGAGAAAATGGCTGCTTTGGATGGTGGACACTATTGCATTATACCCCATTGAAGTCCCTCTCCTCTCTAAGCCCTGACTTCCTCAGGTTAAAGGTAAAGGTAAAGGTTCCCTTGTTTGAAAGCCAGTCGAATCCGACTCTAGGGTTGCGGTGCTCATCTCAGTTTCAAAGCCGAAGAGCCAGCGCTGTCCAAAGACATTTCCGTGGTCATGTGGCCAGCATGACTAAACACCAAGGCGCACGGAACGCTGTTACCTTCCCACCGAAGTGGTACCTATTTATCTACTGGCAATTTCTTGCTTTCGAACTGCTAGGTTGGCAGGAGCTGGAACTAGAGACGGGAGCTCACTCCGTCATGCGGCACACTCGGGTCTCGAACTGCTGAACGACTGACCTTCCACAGCCTGCAGTTCAGCGTCTTAACCACTTGAGCCACCGCAGCTCAACCTCAGGTTACCCCCCCCAAAAAAATCTCCAGGTATTTCCCAATCAAGAGCTGGCAACCCTGTTGTGGCCTCGGCCTATGCAAGTTCTGGGGCAGCTGCCCCATTGCCCCATGGCTAAAACCACCCCTGTATGAATGCCTCTTTATTTGTGGCAGCAATGACAAGGAAACATAAAGACCTCACCTTGTGGATGCATCCCAATTTCGGTCTTCAAGGCCCTTTTTGAGCCATAGTGGTGTGGGAATCATTTTCCGGTGGCTTCTCTCCACATCGCCATGACAACGTTGGGAAACACCTACAAGTCCTTTCTCCTGATCACCAGCTGGCCAAGAGAGAGTGGGTCGAAGAGCCTGCCAGCCAGGTGGTGGTCGGCCTTGCCCATCTGATTCCAGGTTTCCATCTGCATGGGACGCCTGGAGCCACAGGTTACCACAGCTGCGTGGGTAGAAGCTACATGGAAGCAGATTCTTAATGGCTGTGATTTTGAAGCTATTATCAACCATTATTAATGAGCAGCACGGAGGGGAGTGGGAATTAAAGCAGCAAAAGGAAACAAAGATCATAAACAAGAACGAATTAGTGGGATTCTGCACATCTCTTTGATGTAGTAATCTAATCTTTGGAGGCACTTTGGTTAATTAGCAAGCTCCGACTGTAGATGACCGAATACTGAAAGGGCCGGTGAAGTCTCCAGAGGAGACTTCTGAGAAGACATTTGAATTGCTTCTGCACATGTTAATACCTTGACAATTTATCAACAAAATGAGTTATGTTTTGTTGCATCGCTTAAAACTGGTCGGGGGGGGGCAGGGGGCGGGAATGGAGCAACGTTTAGCAAAGCTATGTTTTGAACAACTGTGTCACCTGTGATTTTGTTTTTCGGGATAGCAAATTTGCTATTGCTTGCCAAAAGCATAAATCATATGTCATTAACAAATAAAATACATGCGCCAGGGTTGTTTGTTTGGGGATTTTTAACATCTTCACAGCTGGACTATTTCTGGATGGATGGTTTTCAGCTGCAGCAGCCCTTTCATTTTTGTAGACTAACTAAAACAGGACTCTAGCTTCATTCTCACATCGTTTTGTTAACTCTTGCATTTACGTGCTAGTTTGCTGCTATCCATTGATCTTAGGGGGGGGGAGGCTCTGAGCCAATTTCAGCCCTGCATATGCATTTTGGCTCTGAGTGGCCCCTCCTAACCGCTGCCCCCCACTCTTTTCCCCCTGTAAATAACCCTTGAGATTTTGTTCCATTTATCTGGACTCAAACTTTGTTCTAAAACAGGAGCTGGTTATGCCCGACCTTTCCATGAGATATGGCAGCAGATCACTCTCACTTTAAAGGAGAGGCTATAGCTCAGTGGTAGAGCATCAGCTTTGTATATAGAAGGTCCCAGGTTCAATCCCTGGTAGCACCAGGTTTTAAAAGGTCAGATATCAGATGACAGGAAAGTCCCTGAAGAGCTGCTGCCAGTCGGAGTAGAGTAGACAGTACTGACATTGGTAGATAAGGAGACCCAGTTCAATGTAGTGGTTAAGAGTGCGGACTCTAATCCAGGAGAACTGGGTTTGATTCCCCACTCCTCCACATGCAGCTGCTGGTGTGACCTTGGGTCATTCACACATTATCTCAGACATGGCTCTTTTTGTAGCAGGTTCTCATTTGCATATTATTAAGTGACACACCCCTAATGCAGCCAATCCTCCAAGAGCTTACAGTAGCTCCTGTAAGAAGAGCTCTGTAAGCTCTTGGAGGATTGGCTACATTAGGGGCGTGTGGCCTAATATGCAAAGGAGTTCCTGCTACAAAAAGAGCCCTGAATTAGAGCTGTTCTCTCAAGAGCAGTTCTCGAAGCACTCTCTCAGCGCCACCTACCTCACAGGGTGTCTTTTGTGGGGAGAGGAAGGGAAGGAGATTGTAAGACACTCTGAGACTCCAAGTGAAAGGTGGGGTATAAATCCGACCTCTTCTTCTTCTACCTGCACATGCTCATGTTGGTTCTATAGTGTCTATTATATTAGCTACAAAAGACTAGATTGTAATGGTATGGCGTGAGTTTTAATCAGTGAAGCGGGGCCATTGTTCCGTGGCTGAGCATATGAACACATGAAGCTGCCCTATATTGAATCTATCAAGGGTTCATCAAAGTCAGTATCGTCTGTTCAGATTGGGAGGGGCTCTCCAGTGTCTTGGACCGAGGTCTTGTACATCACCTACTACCTGGTCCTTTTAACTGGAATTGAACCTGCACGTCAAGCAGATATTCTGCCACTGAGCCACAGCCCCTCCCTAGCTTTGCATGCTGAAGGTCCTGGCTTCAGTCTCCAGCATCTCAAGACAGGGAGCAAACTTTTTGAAAGACTTTTCTTTGCCTGAGATCTTGGAGGCCAGTCACTGAAAACAATACGGAGCTAGGCGGACTGGTGGTCTGAGTTGCTATGAGGTGACTTCGTACATTCACAAGAGGGCATCTAGGTGGCAACTGAGACGGCTTATTGTGTCATCATTGATGTCACAGGTAGTGTCCAAGTGAGGCCCACAAGAGTTGCACCATCCTATTCAAAATAGGATCTTACAGACAGGAATGTGCCATCGAGAGGGAGGAATTGCATTTAAACAGTTCTACTAAACTGCAATTTGAGTGTGGGCTTCATAGCAATGGAGACAAGAGCTGAGGATCTCTACTCTCCACAACCAGAAAGAGTTATGAGGTATAATTTGTGGTTATGTTAGTACTTAGTGGCGGCCCACTGAAGGCTTTTGGCTCAGACGCTAGCTGAATTGCAAGTTGGAAAAGCCTCCTCTGAGACTGGCCCATTGTGCTGCATAGGTACCCTTTAGCAGTTACATCAGTGAAAGTTTTCTCTTTTGTACGGGAAGTAGAGGTTCTCACTATAAATAGGCAGGCACAGATGGCATCATAATACAACCTCCACACATGGATTGCATGGTTACGATATTTTGTGTGCGCGCACTTCAGATTCTTCCCCTGCAACACTTTCTTCCAAAAAAGCAGAGGCGCTTGAAGAGCTCCGAGTTCTTTGCTTTATCCTTGGTGTTTCTGGTGCATAGCCAGAGTCAGTGTTATACTAGCGTTTTTAATTAGGAGACCAATTTACTGCTCCTTGCTCAGAGCCACATTTACCAACACCTGGGCACTGAAGACCTTTTAGGGCTGAACTGAGAGGAAGGCTCGTCCCATGTGCCTAGTTCAGTCACAGAGCCTCAGTCCAGAACCTGGTTGTAATGTCAGGTCACTTGCTGTGCTTATGGTCTTCCAGGAGATGAAATAAAATGAACTACAAAAGACTGGACCTCTGGTACCACAGAGCAGTGTGTGGTGTAAGTGGTTAAGAGCATTAGACTCTAATTTGGAGAACCAGGCTAATTTGGAGAACCCCCACTCCTCCACATGAAGCCTGCTGGGCAACACTGGACCAGTCACAGTTCTCTCAGAACTCTCTCAGCCCCAACTACCTCACAAGGGGCCTGTAGTGGGGAGGGGAAGAGAAGGCATTTGTAAGCTGCTTTAAAATTCCTTACAGTAGAGAAAAGTGGACTATAAAAACCTACCCTTGGCCCCAGTCACACCACAGGAAAAGCTGGGGCGGAAGTGCGGCTTTTTAGAGCCGCAGCAAAAGAGAAGCGCGGCAGTGGGATCAGACAGATCCCCAGATCTGCTGTGCATATGCTCCCCAGCATGATCAGATGCGAGGGGGAAGCCACGGACAGGAGTGCATGGTGAGTCAGCTGCGCATGTGTGTGCCTGCGCAGTTCGGCAGGGGGCCTCGCATGCTTTGGGAGGCGGGCGCATCTGCGATCACACAGCTGCCCGTGCCGCGGATTTTCTGGTAGGTAGTAGTGCTTTGCAGGTTTATTTTAACTCCGCATCTTCGGACGGAAGAGACGGATCGGGGACGGGTGCGCGCCGCTTCCCAGATGTTGCGGTGCGATCGCGCCCACTTGATGCGCCCCCGATCCATCCCTCTTGCGGATCAAGTCCTCCCGTGTGACCGGGGCCCTTCTTCTTCTTCCACAGAGACATTCAGTCTAGGATTTGGGCTTCTTCCTCCTGTTTCTCCGTGAATATGAAATTCATTTCTGCTGTCCTTGAGAAGAGTACTCTTCATTTCTCAGTTGAAACTGCAATAAGAGACAGAGTGGTTCTGCCACAGGTAACAGCAATTAAAGAGACCCCGGAAAAGGTTGTGCAATTGACACGATGAGCACTGTTTTTCCTAAAGGGAAAGGTCAGGGGCGTCTAATATAATGAAAAGCACAGAGAAAGTAAAGGGTTGCTGCTATTTACTCTTCCACATGATAACATGAGAACCAGGAAGCCTTAAATAAAACTCCAAGGCAACAGATTAAATACTACATAGAGGTGGGAGAGGAGGACAGTCATTGATGATACGCATTGATTCCCAAAGTAAACCTCGCAGAAGACTGGTCTAGGAACACGAGGTTGGATCTGGGTGGAAGGAAAACAGCAGCTAGCACTGCTCCGCAACAAAGGTGTGCAAGGGTACACACAGTTCCATTACAGGCAGATCCAACATTTCCATGGCTCAGTGGTAGCCTATGCGCCTTGAATACAAAAAGTCCCTAGTTCAGTTCCTGGCATTTCTGGTGAAAATTTCTTGTGTGGTAAGTATTGGGAAATTCCTTTTCCTGCCTTGAACCATGGAGAGCCACTGTCAGTCAAACTAGAGAATACTAAACTAACAGGGTAATCCTGAGCAGGATTACATCCTTCTAAATCCACTGGGTTCTAAATCACTGGGCTTCGAAGGGTGTAACTCCATTTAGGATGGCCCTGCCCAGGGGTCATTTCCGGCAGGAGCGCACAGGAGCGGAGCTCCGGCAGTAAAGAGCCCAGGAGGCGGGCACATGCAACAAGCCCCACCCCCTGCTCCCAGCAGCCCTCAGTCAGGCCATGAGGAGCAAGAAGCAGCCCTCCTTCTTTTCTTCTCTCCTTCTTTCCCTTTCCCTCCTTATTTCCTTCTCTCCCTCTTTCTTTCCCTCTTTCCCACTTTCTTTCTTTCTTTCTTTCTTTCTTTCTTTCTTTCTTTCTTTCTTTCTTTCTTTCTTTCTTTCTGTCTTTCTTTCTTTCTTTCTTGCCTGCCTGCCTGCCTGCCTGCCTGCCTGCCTGCCTGCCTGCCTGCACAGATCTGTGCATTCCCTTCCCCCAGCTAGCAATCCAAAACAGTCCAGTGGCACCTTTAAGGCCAAGGTTTATTCAGATACAAGCTCTCCCTCCTCTGCTAGGGCAGATCTGCGCGTTCCCCCCCCCCATAGCTAGCAATCCAAAACAGTCCAGTGGAACCTGAGCAGTGAGTGCTGCCTTCTGACACACTTCCGGTGATGTCAGAGGGTGTGGCATATGCAAATACATTATGCTAATGAGTTATGCTAATGAGCTCCTGCACCTCTTTTTCTACGAAATGACTCCTGGCCCTGCCAATGGACCAATGGTTGATTTGGTAAAAGGAAGCTTCATATGCTCTTCTCATGGTTCCACTCATGCAAGTGAAAGATCACCATTTGTATTATTTCCCCTTTTCTTGCACAATGCCTTAGCACCAGCTGTAAAACAGCCCATCTGTGAGCAGTAGATACCTTCCCCATACAGTTCTGCCCCAGACAGAGGTTCCTTCTGAGATCCTCTTCTGCTGCCAAGACACAACCCAAACATTATATGAGGACGAGTCATATGACTAGGGCAGCCCCGTGGGCCTCCAGAGCAGGGCCGGCTTGCTCGCTAGGTGAACTAGGCGTTCGCCTAGAGCGCGCCGGCCCTTAGGGGCGCCAAACTGCCCCCACCAAAAGCCCTCCCCCACCATTGCATTTCCGTGGCTGGGTGACCCCCGCCGCTGCCGCCCGCTGCCTCTTTGGCTGGCTAACTTCTCCCTGCCTGTCCCCTCGGCTTCCCAGTGGAGTGTGAGCGCTTCTCCTCCTCGTGGCCGGTGACTGGCAGCTGCAGCAGGAGCAGCAGCAGCAGGGCCAGGAGAGCAACGGCTTGTGAGCGCCCCGCCGGTGACCCTCTTCTCCGGGCGCCTTGACAAGGGGCGCCAAACTGCACCCGTCTGCCGCCAAAAAAGCCCCCCCCGCTTGCTCTGACCGGGTGGCCACCGCCGCCTCTTTGGCCAGCTAACTTCTCAGGAGGAGGAGCAGCAGCATGGGGGGGGGGGCAGAAGGGGAAATTGGTGGGCGTATGGGGGGGCACCAGAAGGGATCCTTGCCTAGGGTGCAAAATAAGCTGGGGCCGGCCCTGCTCCAGAGTGACCAAGGGCCCCAGAATTTTGTCCCTCAAAGCAGTCCTGTCTGCATGTGAAACCTCTGATGCCAACCCCAAAAGGAGTGTTCCCTTGTTCTAGCAAGGCTCTTGTGCCACCAGTGTGGTGTAGTTGTTTAAAAGTAGTGAGTAGGTCAAGCTACTATCTGGAAGACTGAGGTTCAGATCCCCATTCTGCTGTGGAAGCTTGCTGGGTGACTTTGGGCCACTCACACTCTCAGCCTGACCTACTTCACAGGGTTGTTGTGAAGATAAAATGGTGGAGAGGAGAATGATGTAAGCCTCTCTGGATCCTCACTGGGGAAAAAGTCAGGGTATGAATGAAGTAAATATAACATGTACAGGAGAGGTGGAAAAGGTGGATGCTTGAAGCAAGAACTGCTGCCTTCTTTCCTGATAGATCGCCACTTTGGGGTCAGGAAGCAATTTTTCTCCAGGCCAGTTTTGATCAGGTATCCTGGAGGGGTTGTTTTTTTTTGCCATCTTCTAGGCATGGAACAGGGGTCACTGGGTGTGTGGAGGGGAGGTATTTGTGAATTTCCTGCATTGTGCAGGGGTTTGGACTAGATGACCCTGGAGGTGTCTTCCAACTCTATGATTCTATGTTCCTTCTTAACATGTAGCTCTTAAAGAGCTTGTGTTTGGAAATAAAGGGGAGGTGGCATCCCTGGAAGCCACAGCTGTGGAATTAAACTGATGCAGTGATAACAACTCATTCTGCAAGCAGAGAGCAGCACAAGACTCCCAAAATTCATCATGTTTGATCAGAACAGGTAATCAAGGTAGCTTTCTCATTAACGGTCTTACTGAACTGGTCATACAACTTGCATTAATTTGCTTCAAGCTACAGGATCCTCTCTGAGCAAATTGTGTACATGGCTGCTGAACAGTTTCACGTGCCCATGCCTGTGAGAGTAATCCCAGAAACCACCTGCAAAGGTGCAAAACATAGCACTGAAACCCGTTTTCCAATTGTTCCTTAGTGTCGTATACACTGTGCCTCTGCCATCAGTATGAACCGTTTGGATAATATCTCCACTTCTCTGAATAGCCAAGCCATGTCATGCTTAAATACGGGGCCTTATTTTTTTCTTTTGCTGATGGCGCTCACTGGTACTGAGTACCAGCATCTTTTTTGGAGGGGCTCTCCCAAGTCTTGAGGGGGGAATTGATGGAAATCATCACAGCCTTATATAGGAGTAACAGCACTCCCTCCTGTTTAGGTGCATCTTTTCCACTCTGGAATGACAGATGGGAGGTCAAAGCAGAAAGACTTTCTCAGTTCCACCTCTTTTTGTCCCCTTAAGCTTCTGTGTACAGACTGGCAATGTTCTTTGCCTTTCCCACTGGGATGTAGAGCCTCCTGTAAACCCCCCCCCCAAAAAATTACACAGCACTGTATCTTACCCAAATCTCAGCACCGCTAAGTGGAAGCGTGGGCAGTCAATCACCTACTTTCTCTACAGGGAGTCCTCTTTTTGCAGGGAATGCAGTTTTTGCTTGTTTGTCTTCTCTGCTGGATGATCCCTCCACTCCTCCACTGACGTGTTCCCAGCTCTTTCCTTTACATTAATCTAAAGACAACTGTCGGCAGGGCTGGCTTTATTTATTATCAGAATAACACAACTCAACTAAACAGACTCCTGTGGATTCTACAAGCCACACAAGGGGCTTTGCTAGAATCAGACTCTGACACCTGTAATAAATACCACAAGCTCCAGGCCTTCAAAGTCTCAGCACTGGCTTCTCTCTGAATCACAGTGTTGGCTGTTAAGCAGTAATTTATTAGGGAGCCTATTCATTTGTCACTGCTTACTTGAATCCCTTGAATGTCCATGTCTTCATGTTTTCCCTGCAGTTCCAGGAGTCTGAAATGCACTTTGGAAAAGCTGGTACTCTAATGCATATGTGACTCCCAGGGCTGGAGGTGCCTCGGGGGCCTTCAGACATGATGCTGAATTGAGCAGGTGAACATCTTTGGGGTCCTTCATGTCTTGTGGGAACGTTCTTAAACTTGTTGTGCATATTAGATTCCATGTCAAAAATGAAGTCAAATGAGGAGGAAGTTCTTGTATTTTATTGTAAGGAAATACAGAAAACAGTTAGGCCAAAGGACCCATCAAAACTGACTGCTTTCTTCTCAGCATAATCAGGAAACATGCCTCAATTAATAGGAAAACAATTAGACCAAATAGTTAACCAAATATTGACAACTTTCTTCTTTTTCTTCTTCATCTTCTTCTTGAGCATATTCTGAACATATTCAGGAAATACATGATATTTTATACATGGACTGACATCATCAAGAAAACAATATTCAAACAGCATAATTGGTTACAAAAGGCAGTGGTAATTTGAGTAATAATCCTCTGATTGGCCAGATATAAAGAAACATATCTATGTCAAACTAAGTGTTTACTTAACCTAACCCAAATGATAATGGGCAAGGATTCTTCATATCAGACTAAAATCTTATCTGACCCAGACATTGAAAGGTTTGCCCTAAGAACTACAGAATCATGAACTTTGTACCTATTATGTTGTCTGCTAGCAATATCAGACCTACAAGAGGAAAGCCTTCTATATAACAGGCCTTTCTAACATCCTAATAAAATATTACTTAAAGAATAAATCTATAAAAACCAGAGAGATATGAATATGAACAATCAAGAATGTGAGAGGACCTCTTGCTGAGTTAAGTAGAAAGGAACAAGGTGGTCTTTGGCTGCTTTGGTATGTATGGACATGTACCGTCAGATATCCGAGTTTTGAGAAAGGCGTACCATGGCTGGAAAACGTATGTGTTTCCCATTTCACCCAAATTGGTGATCATGCGTACTGAGAAGATAACCTGTAGTGTACTTTCCAGGTATAGGAGACAGGAGTGCTAGAAAAGTAACAAAGCACGTATCCTTCGTTGTGTTCTGCCTTCTCATTGTTATGTCACTTCCAATGACATTGGTCCTTTTTGTGGTGCTGTCACAGTTCCCACCCACATAAAGAATAGTGTCCATGAGACTATGAGCGATCCAGCTCCATCTTTGTGCTGTTACCATGTTGTAACCACAGTGCTGAGCCTTCAAAGAAGGGCCTGGACCAAGACGGAGATGATCTCAAGGCGCAGCCCCTTTCTTCTCAGATACATGCATACACCAAAGGAGAGATGCTGTGGGGAAGTTAGGCGACAAGTGGAATCAGGGCTGTTCCTTTTGAAAAGAAAACCAGATCACCCACCACCATGTTTCACATGTGGTTTGGGCAGATCCAGGCTGAAACTTGTGAATTTGGAGCAATGTCTGGTTTGGCTTTTATGTGACGAGTGGAGGGTGTTATGCACCCCAGGCAGGGGAGGGGGTCATGGCTCAATGGTAGAGCATCTGCTTTGCATACAGAAGATCATAGGTTCTCTTCCCACCTAATTAGTTAATTAATTATTGTATGGCATTGTGTGTAGAATAGCTGGGAGATCCTAAGATTGTCTGGCAGTCAAAAGTTCTAGCTCTTTAGTGTTATGCACCACTAGGTGGCAAGCCAGACTTGTTTTTAAGGCAAGAGACCTTTCAGAGGTGGTTTGCCATTGCCTGCTTCTGCGTCACAGCCCTGATATTCCTTGGACGTTGCCCTTCCAAATACCCACCAAGGCAGACCCTGCTTGGCTTCTGAGATCTGCCAGGATTGGGCTAGCTGAAAGGATGGCTAAAGGAAAGGTAAAGGTTCCCTTGCTTGAAAGCCAGTCGAATCCGACTCTAGGGTTGTGGTGCTCATCTCCGTTTCAAAGCCGAAGAGCCAGCGCTGTCCGAAGACGTTTCTGTGGTCATGTGGCCGGCATGACTAAACACCAAGGCGCATGGAATGCTGTTACCTTCCCACCGAAGTGGTATCTATTTATCTACTTGCAATTTCTTGCTTTCGAACTGCTAGGTTGGCAGGAGCTGGAACTAGAGATGGGAGCTCACTCCATCATGTGGCAACTCAGGTCTCGAACTGCTGAACTACCGACCTTCCACAGCCTGCAGTTCAGCGTCTTAACCACTTGAGTCACCGCAGCTCCTTGAAAGGATGGCTAGAAGATGATTAAAAGACCTGAGACCCTGGAGACCTGCTGCCAGCCAGCCCAAACAAGACTGACCTTGATGGTCTGATAAGGCAGCGAGTGCATTCACTTCTCCTCTGTGGAAACATGACCCTCTGAGCTCACACGAAAATTTGAAGAAAGCTTTTGCCTTGAGCCTTTTTAAGTGGAGCCTGCAGACTTTGCTGTTGCAGTTGCAGTGCTCGTATTTCTGAGCGGAGAGTCCTCCTTTTGGGGTATGCCAGCTTGCTTTCAAAAAACCTACAGATGGTCAGGTTGCTCCAAGTCATAAGCTATGAAAGAAGAATATCCCCTCACCCTGCTGATCCATGTGGACTGGATATTGTATACTGCTGCTCCAAGACTGAAACCTGCAGGGCTATAAAGTAACAGTTCAAATGCAAGATGGGCATTCTTTGTCTGGCTGAGCCCCCATTCTTTGCCAAAGGGACACACTCTTTGTCAAAGGCATTCTCCTGTCAAGGCTGTCCTGTATTTCTTGCCACTCAGGAAACAGGAAGTAAAGCATTTCACTTCTCTATTTAACCGAGTATGAAGTGCAAAGAGACCCGAAATCCACCTCTGCACACGCCCACATACAGTTCTGTAACTGTTACATTTTCTCACATTTTTCTATCATTTCCTATGCATACTTTCCAAAAGCAGTGAGAAATCTGTTGCATTCAGGAACCTTGTAGGTTAGTTACCTTCTGCCAAGGAGGGGAATGAAAAAGAAAATGCTCTTCACTCTTTCCAACCCTGTCCCTTAATCAGAGCTGAGAAATCAGGCAAAAGCCGAGAAGCCTGGTAGCAAGGAAAAATGGCATTCAGGTGCAAAAGAAGGAGCCGATATGCATAAACCTGGAAGAGCACTTCCCACCTCCACCTCCCCTGCTCTTAAAAAGTCCAATCAGGGACAGTTCAGGCACAGAAGAGCTTCTGTTCTAAACTTGCCTGCAATATTGCACAGCAATTACATGCCACAAGCATCGCAGGATGATTTCCATCACATCCTATGCAGAACATGTGTTATGACAACTGCCAACACTGAACACAGATTTACCCCCTGCCCATCCAAGAGTTTTCTTCTAGCTAAACATGTGGAATAGGCTTTGGTCGCTCTTGCTCGCTATTGTCTTGTCTGACAAAAAGTAGCTCTCTCACCTGAGATCCTGAATGAGAGTTGCCGAGGACTGCATCTCTTCAGTATACAAAGCGTGTGCTTTTCCCACTGAGCTACTATTGGGGTTGCCAGCTTTGGGTTGGAAAATTCCTAGAGATTTTTGTGGTTGGAGCCTTGGGAGGGCAGGGTTTGGGAACGGGAGATACAATGCCATAGAGTCCACCCTCCAAAGCAGCTATTTTCTCTGAAGAACCGATCTCTGTAGTCTGGAGATCAGCTTTGAATCTGTGAGATCACCAGGTCCTACTGGGAGGCTGGCAACTCTAGCTACTGTCCTTCTTGTGAAATGGTGAATGATAAAACATTTCATCATAAGATATCATGTTAATGATCAGAGGACACAATGTTCTCAGATCGGGAAGTGTTGCTTGACCTAGCGCTCTGCCTCATACAAATGGCCATTCTTTTAGAAGAAGGAACCTAAAATGTCAGCCAGAAGGGTATAGGAGTCTAACGATTAATCTCTGGGAGTTCCAGGTTCCAATCCCCACTCTGCTGTGGAAGCTTGTTGGGTGACCTTGGGCATCTCTGCCTAACAGTCCTCACAGGGTTGCAAATAACAGAGAAGGGGGAAATAATAATGGAGGAGTGGGGTCCCCACTGCAGACAAAACTGGAGTAAAAATATCTAATTAAATAAAACATACCTAAGAGCAGGGGGAAAATATTGTTCAGATTATTAGATTGGCAAGGATTTTTTGTGATTGAGACTGGAAACCACCAAACACAGTCTGGGTGATTTGCACAGCCAACTCAGTCTGGCAAGTGGCAACACTGGGCATTTGCTTGGCCTGCCAGCCTTAAAACTGTCACCAATTCTCATTTTGAATTCAGCTCCCAAGAAGGTCAGAGACAGGATGGGGGGATTCTCCAATGTACACTTTTCCCCTCTTCCCCATTAGGGGTCTCACTAAAGGTGTACTTCCCAAGGATTCCCAAGATTGTAGACCAGGGCCATCTTCATATTAGCATTCTACTCCCCCACCCCCAAAAAACTTGATTGGGATGACAGCATTTACCTTGGCTGCTCTCTTATGCCTGGGAGGACATTTAAGTGTCTATAGAATTGTAACTTGATGCAAATGCTTAGCTACTGAAGACACATCAAAGCACAACCAGATGTTGCATGAATTGATTTTCTGATTAAATAACACTGCAACGTAGCCATTTTTAGATGTACTTTTTACAACTCATGAATATTCAACATTTCACCATATTCATTCCTTATATGAAATTTAAAAAACCCTTCAGTTTAAGAGAAGAGTTAAGGCCCCCACACAATCACTGCATACTCCAAACAACATGGGAATGGTCAGTTCAGGCCACCGCCTTTACCAGATGCTGTACAGTGGCATTTCTGTGCTTGCTTCAAACTTAACACAGTTACTTTGCTCTTTAAAATCCCCCCCCCCCCCCCGACTGGCATTGAGGTTTCACCCATTCTTTCTATTGGACACGCTACGTCATTAATTTCAACACATAAACAAATGTTATGGAACATTTGCATAGCTTGGATCCCATGTTCAATGTGTTGTTTCCAATCTCTAGAGGAAGAGAATGCAGGCTGATGGAGCAAGGGGAAATTTCATTGGAAAGGGCCAAAGCTGGAAGGGCACATGAAGAGCTCCATCCTAACCCAGATTACAGCATTCTAAGGCCAATGATACTGATGCAGTTCTGCCCCAACCAGGGTTGCCATTTGCCTACTGGGGTGGGATCTTCCTATATTCCCATTATAAAACACCAGAGGAAAGCACTTGCAGTAGTAGAATGGATCCAACACCTTATGTCTTTTCATAAACTCAGAGTTCTTTTAATTTTTTCTAACACCTTCTCGTTTTTGGAGAGGGAATCCAATAAATCACATGAGCTCCTTTTGGAGACAGAGGTTGCTTTGGCCCTTTCACATAAGTGTTGCAACATAATACCACTGCCACACAACATTAAATGAATGGATGGATGGATGAATAAACGAACTAAATACCTGTATACCAACTTACCTTTAAGATCTTTTTTGGCACACAATGGGTTAATTATGAAGGATTTTTGAGATGTCCCCATTAGGGAGAAAGGAGAGCCAGTTTGGTGTAGTGGTTAAGTGCATGGGAGAACCGGGTTTGATTCCTCACTCCTCCACTTGCAGCTGTTGGATGACCTTGGCCAAGCCATAGTTCTGTCAGAGCTGTTATCTCAAGGACGGTTCTGGAAAGAGCTCTCTCAGCCCCAGCTACCTCACAGGGGGTCTGTTGTGTGGAGGGGAAGGGAAAGGACCTTGTAAACTGCTCTGAGACTCCGGGTGAAGGGCGGGGTATAAATCCAATCACTTCTCTTCTTTTCCTTCTATAAATTAAGCAAATAGATAAATAAATAAATAAATATGTTGCTATGCAATTACATTACAGTGCTATTAAACCCTCATACTGCTGCATGTAAGAAAGGGGAAATTTTAAAAAATGTATTGGCTGGGGATTCCCCTTTGAAAACTATGAGATTCTTCTGCTGTGGCTCACACTGCCTCATCTGTGTCTTGTTGGGCAAACACTTGCCATGTCATTCTAGGGTGGGGGGAGACTGCCACAGAGAATGAGCCGAGATATCCTGGGCCAGTGGTGTAATGGTGAGGAAGGACACACCACTAAGGTTGCTGGTTGGCAAAGCGTAATAAAATCCCCCGTCTCTTTAACTGAGGTTTAATAAATTGAAATGGGCCATGGGAGCTTTTCATGGCATGAAGGTAAACAGCATGTCCTGGAAATTGCTGCAGACCCAACTGCTGTTTAGGGGACAGCTGGAGGGGCCAGTTTAAAAGACGGCAACCCTAGCTGGGACTCTCCCCCCCCCCCCGCTGGTGGAAACATTATTGCTGAGCTCCTATTCTCAAAGGAGAAACTCGATCTGGGGCTTGCATATGTGTTTTTAAGGTGTAGCTATACTATCCCAGGATTTAGAAGCACATACACCCAGACCCACCACCCTGAGGCCTGCCTTCCCTAGAACATCCACTTTGCATGAGAAAAGATGAAACAGACGTCATGATAATTTTCTGCCTTGAAAGCAAAGAGAATCCTGCAAAGAGGCCCGCTTGTTTATTCTCCCTCCCCCGCATCTGTCTTGACCCCACCCTGTCATTTTCTTTCCTCCTTTCAAAGTCATAAAAGCCACAGTTTTTGTTTGAAGTGCAGCATGGTTTTTAAACTACAAAGCAAAAACACCCATTGTTTTACCTGCTTTCTTTCAAGTGTGTGGACCTAGTGGTGCTGGAAATGTAAGCTTTTGGGTAACAACCAGGGCTCTTTTGTAGAAAAAGCCCAGCAGGAACTCATTAGCATAATAGGCCACACCCAACAGCAGAAACCCATTAGCATATTAGGCCACACCCCTGACAGCACAGCTCATTAGCACATTAGGCCGCACCCCCATGTTACCAAAAGTGTGGTTATCCAGCCACACCTACCTTTTGCTTCTTATTCTGTTTACCTTGTTTGTTGTCAACACCCAGGGCTTTTTTTGTAGCAGGAACTCCTTTGCATGTTAGGCCACACATCCCTAATGTAGCCAATCCTAATGAGTTTCTGCTGTTGGGTGTGGCCTATTATGCTAATGAGTTCCTGCTGGGCATGGCCAACTCGGGAGCCAGCCGGAACTCCGTTCCTGTGCGTTCCTGCCCAAAAATAGCCCTGGTAACAACATTTGAGAACTAGGATTGCCAACCTCCAGGTGGGGCACAGAGATCCCCAGAATTACATCTCCAGATGACAGAGATCAGATCCTTCAGATAATATGGCTGCTTTGGAGGGTGGACTCTGAGGCATTATACCCCAGTGAGTTCCCCGTCCTCCCTAGGCTCCATCCCCAAATCTCCAGGAATGTCCCAACCTGAAACTGGCAACCCTACATGAATGTGAAGTGCCTTGAACATGCTGGACACTGTACAAATGTGTGTTGTTAATAATAATCAGTGTTTATATCTTAGATGCATTTTCAAAGGTTAATTGAAGATCAGCACTCTCAGTTACCATCCATTAATGTTGGCCATATGGAACCTTCATGTCCAGAGGCAGTTTGCCTCTGAATACCCATGGACAGCAACTATTTCACAAGAGGCAGGGGAAAGGTGACAAAATTGAACATTGCACAACCAATAGATTCACATTAAGATGAAAATAATAATTATTTTTTACACACAGGATGAGTCTATTGAAATTAGGCTTTTGCTAGTCTAAGATCACGGGGGGGGGGAGATTAAAAGGATAGGGGGAAGTTTAAAAGGAGCTGCAGTGGTTTAGTTCCCTTCTAGTACTGACTTGAAAGGGGGGTAGGAGAGGAGGCAAATGGCAGCATCCCCAGTGCAAAAAAAGAGAGAAGGATTTCTGTACTGAATGAAAACAAAAGGGGGGATCGTCAGTGTGGAATAAAATGGGATGTAAAGTGAGAGAGACACTGGGATGAGAAGCCTAAATGTTTGAAAGCCTTTTACCCTTTCGAGCTTTAGTCAACAAAGTTTTTTGGGGGGACCATTTTGGCAGTGAGTCTCCAGAAGCCTAACATTAAAATGACACCTCACTGTTTTACATTTTATTTTTTTTACAACCAGCATGAGTCTAACGAAATGAGACTAAATTAAATGAGACTTTCACTAGTCTTGGATTGCTGAGAAAAAATTACAGGGGAAAACGTGCCTCTCTGGAAGCTGTCTGAGAAGCCTCTTCACAAACTCTGTAAGGGGGGAAGGGAGGAGGGGAAGAACGGCATCAGGTTGTGTGGGTGGATGGCAGAGAGTGGAGCCTCTTTTCCATTTTTCACATGGCTGCTAGCACAACAGAGAATCCACTAGAGCTTGGCAATAAGGAAAGGGAGTTTCCACAGCTGCGCTAGTCAGTTTCAAAATCAGTTTGGTCAATTTCAGGATTTTTAAAAAAACTGCTTGCATTCCTTTGTGTTCCCTTCCATTCAAGAAACTGAACCATGAGGATTTAAATGGAAGGTGTTCACTTGATGCCACTGCGCAGCTGCCATAGGGCAATTGTGTAAATTTAAAAAAAACCTTTGGCCGCCACCCCCCACATGTCACAAGTGATGTTCCCACCCCAATTAAGAAAAACTGTGGCTTTTGGTTGTAGCTGCAGAATAAATACAAAGAATACAGAATAAATACACCGGAGAAAAAAGAATGGTACATATGGCAGGCACACAAATCTGAACTCAAGCTTAAAGGCTTCACTGCTCAGATCCTCTGCAGTAAACTGTCTGACCAGTGACCCATGCAGGGGTCATTTCGTAGAAAAAGAGGTGCAGGAGCTCCTTAGCATAACTCATTAGCATGACTTATTTGCATATGCCACACCCCCTGACATCCCCGGAAGTGTGTCAGAAGGTAACACCCACTGTTCAGGCTCCACTGGACTGTTTTGGATTGCTGGAAGGGGGGAACATGCAGATCTGCCCTCGCAGAGGAGGGAGAGCTTGTACCTGAATAAAACTTGGTCTTAAAGGTGCCACTGGACTGTTTTGGACTGGGGGGGCGGGGGGGCTCTGCAACTTACCTGGCTGCTTCTTGCTCTGACTGAGGGCTGCTGGGAGCAGGGGGTGGGGCTTGTTGCATGGGCCCGCCCCCTGGGCTCTTTACTGCCGGAGCTCTGCTCCTGTGCGCTCCTGCAGGAAATGACCCCTGGACCCATGGATGAATGAATCTTTAATATGTGGGTTGGCTTTGATATAATCTTACACCTTGGCAGTGATATAATCTTTACAAAGTAGGCGATTTTTCAAGATGCAGCGTTATCTTATCAAGAGATAACTCATCTAAGGGAAGGTTTAAGATGTCCTTTTTTCAAATTCTAAAAATTGTCACAATTTTCGATAACCACCTTGTTAAAGAAAAATCAGGAAGTTAGAGACAAGACAGAACATGAAGTTTTGATAAGAAGTGGTTCCCTTAAAGGTTGTGTTTTGGAGTTCTATAAATTATTGATGAAAAAGAGATCAAATCCTGGATATGTTGAAAACTGAAATAAAATGTTACCATTACAATGGCCAACAAATCTTTGGGAATGATTATGGACAGCAAACATTTCAGCAGAAAGAGAGAACATTTTGTGAAAATTTTGTATTGCTGATATCTGAAACCTGTGAGAGTATCTTTTATATATCCTGGATGCTGGGACTTAGAGATTTCACTTGATGCAGGCAAATTTATTGCATATTCTCTGGAGTTGTTCTAAAATGAAGAAGAGAAGAAGAGAAGAGATTGGATTAATGCCCTGCCCTTCACTACCCAAAGGAGTCTCAGAGCGGCTTACAAACTCCTTTCCCTTCCCCTCCCCACAACAGACACCCTGTGAGGTAGGTGGGGCTGAGAGAGCTCTTGACAGAAACTGCCCTTTCAAGGACAGCTCTGACAGAACTATGGCTTGTCCAAGGTAATCCAGCAGCTGCGAGTGGAGGAGTGAGGAATCAAACCCAGTTCTCCCAGATTAGAGTCCGCGCACTTAACCACTACACCAAACTAGAAACCTATTGGCACCAGATCTTTTTGTACATTTTAGAATTAATGGGCCATAAGTTACCATTTGATCCCATGATTGCTCTATTATGTTACATTAAAGATTGTATACCTGCCTTAGACAGAGAGCTTATAATGAGCATGTTAACGACTTTATAACAATGTGGAATGTTCTACTGGAAACTCTCTGTTAATGACTGGAATTCGAGAGTAAGGAAAATGTCTCTCATGTCTAAATTAACATATTAAAATAGAATTATAAATCACGACCACATAAAGGTTGATAAATTTATGGACAGATGGGCTCTGTTTATAATGTCACAGAACGATAAGGTTAATGATGGTTTTTCTCCTTTGTGTGTGTGCTTTTTGAGAAACTTTCTAGTGAGTGCTTGTTTTGTGTTTTTTGTGATCCTCCCTTTCTCTCCCCTCCACCATCAACTATAATAAAATAAAATTAGAAACCGCAGGCAAAATTCACTCTGCTGGCAAGGAGAGGAGGAATGGTGGGAATGAGGGGATATCACAGGTTAATAGCCTTGTATGGAAGCTCTGTGGCTGCTTGGAATACTTCCGCATTCAATAAGAGCAGCACGGGGGTCACCCTTGTGTGGATGCAACCAGGTCTATTTTTGGGCAGGAACGCACAGGAACAGAGTTCCGGCTGGCTCCCAAGTTGGCCACACCCAGCAGGAACTCATTAGCATAATAGGCCACACCCAACAGCAGGAACTCATTAGGATTGGCTACATTAGGGGTGTGTGGCCTAACATGCAAAGGAGTTCCTGCTACAAAAAAAGCCCTGGGTTTTGACAACAAACAAGGTAAACAGAATAAGAAGCAAAAGGTGGGTGTGGCTGGATGACCACACTTCTGGTAACATGGGGGTGTGGCCTAATATGATAATGAGCTGTGCTGTCATGGGTGTGGCCTATGCTAATGAGTTCCTGCTGTTGGGTATGGCCTATTATGCTAATGAGTTCCTGCTGGGCTTTTTCTACAAAAAAAGCCCTGGATGCAACCTTGGGCTGGATGTGAAGGTTCTGTTCCACTAATGGCAGAGTCTTCCTCCAGTGGAAGGGCTCTTACTCTCCCCTAACAGAAAGGCTCCTTGTACTAGAGGAGGGCTCTACCGTTAGTGCAATGGAATCATAGGATCCAACCCTTGCTTAATTTCACCTGCTGATTTGTATTTAGGCCGACTGTTTCATGATCTCAGAAACCAGCCTCTCTCTCTGTATCACTTCTTGGGTAGCCTATACACATGCAGGGTCGTTTTGAGTTGGACGCAAAAAAGTATGCACTCCTAAGAAGGGACTATAAATAGGAAATTGATTAGCATATGGGTGGTGAAGGAGGAAATGAAATTAAATGCAACAAAGACTATTGATCCAGTATCGTCAACCTAGCAGTCAGTTAAAAGTTATAACTTTAAGGAGAAAGAGATCGACCTATCAGTTAGTTTAAGCCAATCTTGGGGAGAAAATGAAGTATTGTTGGGTTAGGAAGGGCGGGAGGCGTGCGTGTTCCCTCTAAGCTGAGTTAGTGAGCTAGCTCATAGGTTTTCAGCCTCCAGCTCACACATTTTTGTCTCAGCTCAGGAAGGATGGCTCCAAAGCAAACGAATTTATGCAGTAGCCAAATCGCTGGCTCACAACTTTAATGCCAGGAGCTCACAAAGTAGAATTTCTGCTCCTAAGACTCCACAGCTTAGAGGGAGCATTGGAGGCATGTAAGATGTACTATGCAACAGGTGATAATATTCAGTATATATTTTGGGGATAAGGAAGTAAAGTACTCATTTTATGGCCCAGGTTATTCTTGATGCTCCTTCTGCTCAGTCAGCGTGGCCCTGCCAGGGAAGAAACCTAAGTAGGTCCACTCAGAAGTAAGTCCCATTTTATTCAGTAGGGTCACTCCAGAAAATGTTCTCAGTATTGTTGCCTGTACCCATGTCCCTTCTGTTGCCAGGTCACTTCTGGCTGCCATTGGCAGGGGGCGGAGGGGGCAGTAGGGTTGCCCGCCCCAGGATGGGAAACTCCTGGAGATTTGGGGATGGAGCCTGGGGACGAGAGGGACCTCAGTGGGGCACAGTGCCATAGAGCCCACCCTCCAAAACATAACGTCCATTTTCTCCGGGGAACTGATCTTTGTAGTCTGGAGATGAGCTGATCATTCCAGGGGATCTTCAGGCCCCAGCTGGAGGCTGACATCCCTACGTAGCCAGGAACCAAAAGGTTGAGTTACCAGAAAACAAAATACAATGCAAATATTTATTACACAGTGCACGGAATCTCAGGATTAAAAACGACATACATAGGATACCATTAAAAACTCAAATGATAAAATTCAGCAATAAGGTGAAGTTGCACATCCAATAACAAAGAATCACGATGATGGTTACACATGTATATTAACCAAAAGGACCCAATGCATTTCGGCCCAAAGGGCCTTCCTCAAAGGTCAAAATTGTACTAAGACACACGTAAAATCATAACAATTTCAATATAGAATATAAAATATCTTTTTTCAGGCCCAGCAGTTTGTGTATGAGTCACTAAAAAAGTAAAGCTCCTAGGAATGGTTTTAAATACGTTCTGTAAATACCGAGGAGCCCTCACTCATGAAAGATGGTCACTAGGAGCCACCATTCTGTCCTGGGGTTTTGTATTGATATTGTTATGATTTCACATGTGGGTTAGTACAATTTTGACCTTTGGGCCGAAACACTTTGGGTCCTTTGGTTAATACACATGTGTAACTATTACTGTCATACTTTGTTACTGGATGTGCAATTAAGATCTGAGTTTTTAACGGTATCCTACATATGTCATTTTTAATCCTGAGATTCTGTGCACTGTGTAATAAATATTTGCATTTTATTTTATTTTTGGTTCCTGACTTGATTTTCAGGTTGGGGTTTCCCCCCCTTCTGGCTTTTTCTTCTATCCCTACGTAGCCTTTAGGAGAAAGGCAGTACTGCTAGGACACTGCCTTTGCTTGAGACGTGGATGCAGAGGTGTTTGGGATCAGGTAAGGTGGTTGCTTAGCAACCTCATGTGCTTAATTATTCCCCCTCCCTAGGGCCTGGTTATTTTGGCCAGATGGGTTCTACTGTGATTAGGGACCAATAATAGCAAAGAGGCTGCTGCCAACAGGCCAGTGTTTTGTTATCGCACATCTCTAAATTTTGAAAGCGAATTGAAGTAATCTGTAGCGACATGATTTACTTATTAATTTCAAGATTTGCTTATTTATATAAAAATCAAGTTCCCAATGGTCAAGCAGCTACTGACACTCTGTTAAAAATACTGTTAACACCTATATCGCCACAGATTGGTCTGACCAAGGTTGTTTCCACACAGACATTTTGTCCCGCCTTGTCTTCTTTACAGCAATGCTGTTTTGGGGAGCATCCACGTGAAGTGGTCCTCTATTCATTCTGCTTCCATGTTTCCCCACACTGTTGTGATGTTTCCCCAAACCTGGTTTGGTACAATCTTTCTGGAAAGATCACAAAGCACCATTGGATACTATGTGGAAGAGAGGGTGTGCATTTTTTTTCAGGAGCTGCCAGCGCCACCACCATTGCCCTCCCTTCACCTCTCGTATTTTAGGCT
The DNA here is from genome assembly GCF_001447785.1 of Gekko japonicus. Taxonomy (NCBI): domain Eukaryota; kingdom Metazoa; phylum Chordata; class Lepidosauria; order Squamata; family Gekkonidae; genus Gekko; species Gekko japonicus. The sequence goes on from NW_015160231.1 coordinate 765,387, forward strand.
GATTGAAGTTTCTAGGCAGTTCTCAAAGGCAGCCCCACCAGGTCTCCCTGTCTAGCAGAAGACCTCCCTCTCCCCACCCTGCTACCCTGCTGCTGAGCAGTGCAGCAGTGGGCTACATTGGGCTGAAAAAGTGATATCATATCATCACTATAAAGTTTTTGGGGAAGTGCCAGAGCATCATTGGCTGGGTGGAATCACATAACTGGAAGTTATGCCACGCATGTTCTGGCCACCCATAGGTTTATAACCCTCAGCTAGTAGGCATCATCATAGCTTGATCAGGATTTTCAAGGGAGAGTTGTTTGGTGTAGTGGTTAAAGTGTGCGGACTCTAGTCTGGGAGAACCGGGTTTGATTCCCCACTCCTCCACTTGCACCTGCTGATGTGACCTTGGGTCAGTCACAAGCTCTGGCACAGCTGTCCTTGAAAAAGAGCAGTTTGTGTCAGAGTTCTCTCAGCCCCACCCACCTCACAGGGTGTCTGTTGTGGGGAGGGGAAGGGAAAGGAGTTTGTAAGCCGCTCTGAGACTCCAAGTGAAGGGCGGGGTATAAATCCAATCTCCTCCTCCTCCTCCTCCTATCAGCTGAAGCAGGTAAATGGGGCTATGGGGCCACAGAGGAGACCTGAGCCTCCAGGAGTAAGCTATACCCCCAGTGCTAAAACCTGCTCCTCCAGGTAGAGTGTAATTCCTCCAACACAGTCTTTGATAGGGTTGCCATCCCCCTGATGGGGGTCCGGGCTTCCCCAATTTCAGGGGCTTCAATCTGCCGCCGGCCAACTGGCTGGCGGAGGGAGCCTGGTGCCTGAAGAGCCCTGCCGGGCACGTTGCACGGGGGACACTCTAGCCTTTGGCTAAAAGCTCTGTCAGAAGATCCTGGGGAGCAGCATGGGGTCCTCCCCTGGGAGAAGGTAAGCACCTGGCCACCCTAGTCTTTGAGCAGATTTGTCATTGACCCATTGGTCACCGGCCAGGGCTCTTTTTGTAGAAAAAGCCCAGCAGGAACTCATTAGCATAATAGGCCACACCCAACAGCAGAAACTCATTAGGATTGGCTACATTAGGGGTGTGTGGCCTAACATGCAAAGGAGTTCCTGCTACAAAAAAGCCCTGGGTTTGGACAACAAACAAGGTAAACAGAATAAGAAGCAAAAGGTGGGTGTGGCTGGATGACCACACTTCTGGTAACATG
>NW_015160231.1:766730-800141 GCF_001447785.1 Gekko japonicus
CCTGCCCAAAAAGAGCCCTGGGTCACCCCTTGGAATTGCACTTCTCACTCACAGCACTGAAATACACAGATGTGCCTCGGAAGGTTGTTTTCTATTCTCCAAAACATTATTCTTATAGTCCAAGGGTTGATTTCAGGTGATTGGGAGCGAATTATTAGAGCCAAATGCTAATGAACTCCAAATGAAAGCTCTTCAAGTACTCTCCCATGGGTTGGCCGTAATGCAGGAATCAGCCTTGAAATAGCTGTTTGCCTGACAAAATGCTTCAGCATCTATGAGCATGCGGAAGCATAGCAACATCTCCCTGCATATTTATGTGTCTTCGTCAGAAAACTCTGGGGATGGTGCTGAAATTCAGAGTTAAGGGCTTGGAAATGAGCTTCCCCGGTTTGCCCATTTTGAGCCAAAGTTTAATAACCCTCTGAAGTTTGGTCCCAGGAGAGCTGAGAACTTTAAATAGTCTACAAACAAGCCAAACTGCGTGGCCCCAGAAGTGCTGCAAGCCAGCACTGTAGGGGCCACTGGGCTGAGACCCTGCCAGCTGATGATAGGTATCTGCTCACCCATGGCCTCTGGTGGTGAGGCAGAACACGGAAACTGATGAGTGGATGCTGATCAATATTGCTGCTGAATGGCCAGAGACAAGCAACTGCTGCAGTGCTGGTGGAGCTGCTGTGACTTGCTCCACTTGTTCTGGCCACCAGCAGGTCCCCAAGGCAGTGGCCCACCGGGAACTTTCCCTGTAGATTCAATGGTCAATACACCACTGTGTGGTTCAGCTTATAATTGGCTCACATTGAGACAGATCACCACCAGACTTTTACTGCTGCTGGGGGGATTTGTCTCCCTCCTTTCCCAGACTTGCTTTGTAAGAAGACAGATTTGAAAACCAGCAACAGAGAAGACAGTAGAAAGCCCGTTTTCTCAGTAGAACGCACGGTATACAAAAATGTGCTGCCAGGAATGTTGGGATTTACAATTTTTAATTGCTATTGGCTTAACATATTCAGTGAGGAGAAATTAAAACTACAGATCCCAGGATTCCTGGCTGTTATGTTCAGAAGCTGCTACCGAGTCTCTGGAAACACAAAACTAAAAGATGGGTGGAAAAGGGGGGGAAATGATAGCAGAGAAATTCATTTGTTTCAAAGATGTTCTGCAGTTTTCAGGCCACTTTCCAAGGATTCTCTACAACCATTTCCCCTTGTCTCCCTCCTCCTGTACAGTATGTTTGGGAAAAGGAGAGCAGGGAACTAGCACAACCAACTTTCTTTTAGATATCATGTGCACAGCCGGGGGGGGGGGCACAGGTACCTCTAGGCTCAACACTTGAAAATTCTCTCAAGACCGGACCCATTCAAAATTATCTTGGGGGGGGGGTATATTGTGAGCATACATCGTGCACCAGATTGCTGGAGCTAGATATTAAATCAAAGCCCTGGCAGGCATCCTCCAATGCTGCAACTGTAATTATAGGGATTTATTTTATTTTGCTTCTTCAGTATGGCTTACGAATCTCTCGTCCTATCTTTGTCCAGACTGCCTTAAAGTTCCATTTTCATTCGCTGATGTTACCGTTCTTTCCTTGTGTCCAGACAACTTCTTCCCCATTTCCTCCCATTCGTTTTAAAACCGGTTTCTTCCATACTTTTTTATTTTCACTGCAAAATGAATTCGCAAGAAAGCCCCTTCCTGGGAATCTGAACATTTCCCCCCACTTCGAGGATCGCCACCCAAACCCACCCAGAAAGGGTAGGTTTGGGCATCTTTTTTTTTTTTTTAATTTGCATGCCAGTGGTGAAACATTTCAGTGCTGGAAGGTACCTGCGCTGAAACAAGCAGTCATTCCCATGAGGAGTGCTGTCATCAGCAGCCAGTCATTCAAACTCCAGAGCAAAAGCCCTCAGAGCCATTTTCATCAGGGAAGGGGGGGTGTCAAAGGTTCCCAGGCCAGGGCAGGGCCAAGGAGCCTTGTTGAAGGGCTGCAGAACACAAAACTACAAAACCCTGGAATGTGACTCCTCTCATACCAGTCTGGTAGTCTGCCACCAGCCCTTTCGTCTATCCCAGTGATTAGAAGTCAAAGGGCAAGCTTCCAACCTTCCTGGGACTAACCAAGAAAGTCAGCCCTGCAAGGCAGGCATGCAGAACCAGTTTCTCACAAAAGAAATTATCTTCGTCTAAGACTCTAGATTTAGAGTGAGGTCAGTTGAAGGCAAATAACCAGGGGTCGTTTTGTAGAAAAAGAGCTAGGGGAACTCATTAGCATAACTCATTAGCATATGCCACACCCCCTGACATCACCGGAAGTGTGTCATAAGGCCACACACCCTGACATCACCGGAAGTTTGTCATAAGGCCACACACCCCGCCCCCAACGGTCCCAGCCACCGCTGCTGGCCTTGCAGCTCCACTGCTGAGCCCCATGCAAGGCCGGCGGGAGTGCAAGGAAGCCCCACGAAGGCCCTCCCTGGCCCCAGGCAGGCAGGGGTGGGGAGAGGCAGGGAGGAAGCAACTTACCCTCCCTCTTCTCCTGCCTCCTCCGGGGCGGCCGGAAGCAGGGGGTGGGGCTTCGTCATGTGCCCCGCCTCCCGTACCTCACCCAGGGGAACTGCGATCCCCCACGATCCCCCCCGAAATGACCTCTGCAAATAACCACAGAGGTAAAGTAAAATATATTTCTTTATTTATTAGGGTGCAAGAATATTTCAAAAGGAACAAGACTGTGAGGTAAAAGCAAGAAAGCTAAGAATTTAAGTCTAACACGACTGTGTTGGTTCCAATTAACAGATGTTACCCAGTCAAAGCTGAAGGGACTCAGCAATCCAAAGTGTCTCTGTCCAAAGTCAGCACCAGGCCAGCAAGCTGTTTGGCCCGCACAAGCATGCATTCAAGAGGGCTGCTGCAAGCTGCTAGAATGACTTATGCTCAATGTTGGAAACAAGACAGAACTCCAGAAATCGGGGAGTGGATAAAGAAATTATTATTCATGGTTGAAATGGACAAAATGACAAGGAAACTTAAGAATCTTGAAGCAGAAGAATTTTATGCAGATTGGAAAGATTTTAAGGATTACTTAGAGAAATATTGGGATGTAAAGGGCAACTTAATTTGCTTTGACAATTATTGAAAAGTTAATGTTATTAGAAGAAAGTTAACTATAAGAAAATAATAGTAGAAAGAAGTGGTCCCGGTAGACTATGATTAAAGGACAAGAGGAAAATAAATAAATTTTAAGGATTGGGCTGGAGGTTGGAGCACTGTGGGAAGCCAGAGGGGATGGGATAATGGAAGAAAGGATGTATAACAATTAATAATATGATGTGTATTGGACTTAATAATATATCCTAATAAAATGTTTTTGAAGAGAGAAAAAAAGATGGCTGCTGCGAGCAAGATAGTGACTGCATATCTGGACCATAGGCAGTCACCATCAGGCTACCAATCAGGAAAAACTTTACTTCTTTATGGGCAAGGGTCCACATGGTCTCAGGCCTAAAAGACCAATAGGAGCCTCAGGCAGTGATATGAAGCTAATTGGTAGGCCGATGATGTATGAGGTGGTCCGACCAGGGAATAAGGAAAAGAAACCTATCTGCAGCTAGTCTCAGCCCCCTTCCCACAGGTGCAAATCGTGAACCTTAATTGGATGGGGTGTGGCTAACGAGGAGCCAGTGCTAGGCTCTTCACTCCTCCTTGCAGCTGTGTTATCCACAAACTCACAAGGTCACCTCGCTCTGGCTTAGCGATGTGGTTTCTGAACTCTATTAACCCACAAGTAGGCCACATTACAAGCCTGAACCAAACTTTGAAACTGAACAAGAAATGTGTGGAAACCAATTTATTTACAGGGTGTGTGTAAAATCTTCCGATGCAAAGTGGGAAAGGGGGCCTGTTCCTAGGGGAAGGAAGAATCCAGAGCTTCTTTAAGTGCAATCTGTAGTCTTTCTAGGCAAGACTGGGTTTGGAAGTGTAGGGTCCAATTAAAATGCATGCCTGAAACCCGTGACATTCACAGATCCTCAGAGGACATGTCTTCTCGAGCCTGCTGCAGCACTTCAGCGCATGTGCAAAACAAAAACAAAACAAAAAAGGGGAAAAACAATCTTCAGATCTGAATCTGAAGGGATGGAAGACTGGCAGGGAAAGACCAAAGAAAAACTGTCAGTGTGAACTGATTGCACTGATAGCGTGATCATTGGAAGCGCCACGACACTGACGAAAACAAAAAACGGGTCTGTAGTCTGGAAAACGCCTTAGTGTGCAAAGTGTTTGACTGTTATGTCATGTACCCTTGTGACAACCCTATCAGATAGATTAAGCTAGGAGAAAAAGATGTGGCCCAGGTGACTCAGCGAGTTTCATAGCTGGGTAAGTATTTGAATGTGAAACAAAGGACAAGAAAATTTTTTCTTGAAATATCATGAGATGGAAATGCAGTGGAAAAAGGGGGGGAATCGTGGCCAAGGACTTTTAAATCCTGTAGTTTCAAAGATGTTTGGCATAGCCTTCACTCCTCCTGCATAGCCTTGCATGGCTTTATGTGTGGTGGGGCTTATGGCTCATGACCGAATTGCGTAACCTATTTAGATTCTGAAAGAACTGACCCTCTAGGCTTGCCAGAATCTATTGTTTAGGAGTCCACCTGACTCAATCCATTCAGCCTCCTTACTCTCCTTGATCAATCATCGTTGTCAACTATGTTACCGAGGTCCCGAGCAATGAGAGCAATGCTTTTTAAAAATATTAACAATAAATGTAATTCACAAGGAGCTCTTCTCTGTAAAGAGCAAGTTATAATGTATATTAATAAACTCTGGACATAATCTTGCCTATATATTGCATCTTCCCTCCCACCAGTTCTCAAGGCTGTTGCTAACTGCATGAATCATATCGGCAACTTTAATATCCAAAGCTCTCAAGAATATGCTTCCAGATGGGACTGAAACAGAGTGCCCAACTCATTGTGTTATATGGCTGACTCTTGTATCTGCTACCAGGGAAACACAGTGATATATCCAGAACAGGCTCTGAGACTTATCTGGAATATCTTATTATTATTATTCTTCCTTGCCACTGCTGGAGAAGTAAAGCATTCCAACTTCTTGTCTCAGACACCACAACGCAGAAAAATACATACAAAAGCAGACCGTCATCATTGCTCTACCCACCTGGGTATGAATGATATGAGACCCACTATGGTGTGGTGGTTAAGAGTGTCAAACTAGGATCTGGGAGACCAGGGGTGAGTTCCTACCCTGCTATGGAAGCTTGCTGGGTGATCTTGGGCCATTCAAACACTCTCAGCCAAACCTACCTCAGCCTAACCTACCCCACAGGACTGGTGTAAAGATAAAGTAGGGGAGAGGACAACAATGAAAGCTGCTTAAGAAGAAAGTCAATAAATGAAGGAACTAAGAAATTTCAGAAAGTTTTTCAATAGTGGCTTTTTCCAAGGCAGTTTTGTTTTCTCAATCAGCTTTAGGACTTTTAAAATAGTCTACTGGATCTTGCAGCCCAACCCTATGTATGTTTACTCAGGAGGAATTCTACCATGTTCAGTGGAACTTAACTTCTAAGTGAGAAGTTAAGATTCTGGCTATATTCAGAAAGCACATGCAGAAGGGGCCATAGTTGGTGTAGCACATGCTTTACACACAGAAGGTCCTAGTTTCATTCCTTAGCTACCTATTCATGATGGGCAGAGAATGCCTCAGAACTAATGGAACCGAATTTCGTATACGAGATGCTGTTTCAAAATCAGTTCATTGGTAGTGTAGTGGGGACAGCAATAAAGCATAAATCTCAATTGCTGAAGACAACAGCAAAAAAATGCCTTTATGACTTGTTTTATGAGCTTCCTGAGGGCATCTAGTTGGCCAGTCTGGGAAATAGAGATTATTATTATTATTCTGGTTTTTGCCATCACTCCAAAATTGAAATTATCTGCAAACCTGGGTACCTCACTGTTCCCTTCTGACTTCAGAGACCATTGATAAACAAGTTAAATAGCACTGGGCTGAATACAGATCCTTATGGAATACCACTGCTTGCTTCCTTCCTTCCACTGTGTCAACTACTACCTCTGGTCCTCTGTGCCCTATTCTGTAACTAGTTCCTAATCCATAAAAGGACCTGTCCTCTTACCTCATGTACCTCAGGAGTCTTTGGTGAAGGATCATTTGATGAAGAGCTTTAACGTGTCCAAATGTGTAACATACCCCTTATCTAAATACTTTACTCTCAAGATCTCCTGATATATTGAACCTTAATCCAGAAAAGATAGAAGTACTACGGATGGGGATTAAGGTTGGTTCAGGAAGCGGAGGGGGTGCCTTTCAGTGTTGAATGCTTACTCTTATCATCTGATCTATCAATTGTACAGCCTGGGGATACTGCTAGGCGCAACACTGTCTTTAGAGAGTCAAGATAGTTCAACAGAAACATTTCAAAACCAAAACCCAACGGGAAGCTGCTGAATTGGAATTTATATGTAAATCTGACTCAGTCAGACTTGGATTGAATAGAGACTTTGGATGGTTATCTCATTGTCAGAAGTAACTGCCTTTCAGGTATTCCATTCAGATTCTTCAGTAGAAGGAAGGGGTCGCACCCAGCCTGGATTGTGCATTCTACTTTTTCCATGACTTTTTGCAACTGCTTTGCATTTACGTGGCACTTTCTGCATCGTCTCCCCCCTCCCCTTACCACCTATATATCTCAGGCCAGTTTCTTCATACTCTCCATGCTGTGTTTCTCGAAAGCTTACGCTTAATGGAAATCACCCTAACCCTAACCCCCCCCCCTTGGTGTTCTCTCTCTCTCTACTTTTCATCCCCTCCCACCTTGTAGTTTCTTCCTTGGCAAGCATTGTGCAATGCATGTGGGTGATTGCATCATCCCTGGTTTCTATTATATAATGATGTAACTTTAGCATTTTGTAACTTGACCACTACCACTATTGACCACTGAGGAAGGCCTGAAGGGGCCGAAATACATATGGTCCTTAGGTCAAAAAGTTTTACCCATCAATTGTATTTGTATAATAACTAACGTGGTTGTATAAGCCTTTTAAGTCTGAGACTTAGACTATTTCTTTTAACTGCAGTATGTTTTAGCTATGTGTACACCCTAATAAACATTTGTATTTTTTATATAATATAGTTGTTAGCTTGACCTTCTTAGTTCGCAGCTGATTTTGGGTTGAGCCCCCTCCCTTTTTTCAGTTTGTGCCACATCTTAGGCCCAGAAGATCTCAAGGACTGCCTCTACTCATATCAGCCAGATGGAAGGGGAAGCCTTCCTTCAGGAACCTGCCTTAACAGAGGTTCAACTGGCAGGAAACGGGGGGGGGGGGGCTTTTTTAGCTCTGGTCCCTTGGCTGTGGAACTCCTTCCCTCAGGATGTGAGAATCCCTACAGCCCTTCCAGATGGGAAGCAGCCATTTCCTAACTTTTCCAGAGGGCAAGGAATAGAAGGAGAGAATGGAAACTGATTACATTGCTAAAATGGTATTTTTTAAAGTGGTTTTAGGCTGCGGTCACACGGAGCATTAGGCACGCTAGAGAGACGGAAGATAGGCGGATTTTCCGGGCATGATCTCACCACAACATCTGGGAAGCGTAGAGCTCCCGTGGCTCACCCAAGGCTTCACTCCGAAGATGCGTGGTAAAAAACTAGTACCGCAGAGGTACTAGTTTCCGGAAACCGCGGGGCAAGGGCTGGCATGTGATCGCATTTCCGGTAGAATCCCATGGCATCCGGCATCCACCCATGTCCCCTCGCAAAAAGGGTGTTTTTTTTCAAGTGTCCTTGGGATGCGCACAAGCACCCAATGGGACATGCGCACACGTTGGTGTACAGAAAAAAACCCCACCCATTTGCTGCGGCGCGCCACTTCTTTGCTGTGCTGCAGGATTGTGGTGTGATCGGCACCTCCCCACCACGGGACCTCCACGGGATGTCTGTTCACACAACCGCGCATTATTTTGCCTTGGGGCAAACAGCCACACTCCCCCCCCCCGCTTTTTCCTGCCCGTGTGATCGCAGCCTCAGTAATTTTTTAAGTTGTAAACTTCCTTGGGGACTTCTTTAGTTGAAAGGGGTCTACAGAGAAGTAGATGCCCCTCATCTCCACTTAGCTTTTCAAGCATTTTATTGTCATGTTCTTTCCACATGCCTGCAGCATATGTGCAGTGATTATTTAGTAGTTGTAGGGAATACATACACCTTCCTCCAGGGAGTTCTTTTGTGTCCAGTCCTAAAGACTTAAGGGTTGTGGGGCACAGATCCCTGCTACAGAATTCACAAACGCTTCAGTAGGTACTGAGTTTGGGTAGCACCTTTTCAATCAATGGGACTGTGGTATGAAGGGGAAATCTGCAGCATTAGTGCAGATGCATGTTTCCCACATATGGACATCCTGGTGCTAATGCCAAGAATAGCAACAAGAAAACAACATTCTTGTTAAATATTAGGACACTTAACCTGCCCTAATCTTTCTGGTGGATTATCATCTTTCCTACAGTAGAGGACAGACGTTGTCACTCTATCGTGCCTATCACAGTGCCCCAGGAATCCCATTGGGACTAATTAAACATAACTGATATGTGATAGAAAGGCAGGGGATTATTTTAAATCCTGACTCTGGTTTTTTGCCTCAGTAAATTTAACAGGAACCTTGGATTAAACGTGCCCTTTTAAAACATAGACTTGCCTTCTAACCTTTTCAGACCATTGAATATAAGACCTTTCCTTACCATAATGAGCCTTACCTTGTTGGGAAGTGGCAAATAAGGAGCTGTCTGTTTCCCTAGGAACACTGATTGCCAGAGCTGTTATGCCAAATATACAGTGATGAAGAGAAAACTAATGTCCCATAGCCGTGGCAGGAAAGAAACAGAGGCCCTGGGGATTGAATCCAGATAACGTTTCCCCCTCAGTCTCACACAATTCTCCTCCCTACTGCAGTCTCCATCCCACATGGCTTTTGTACACACACAGCCTTGAACATTGAACTAGGTGCTGGATTTAAACAATAAATGTTACCTCAGCATAGCTATTTCTAATTGGTTCATTAGAGTGCCAGTATATACTACTTCTTTCCTCCCTGCCTCTCAAGATCTCAAATGGCAACCATCTCTGGGTTCAGCACTTCCAGTCTATGTGCTCCAATCCAGAAGGCTGTTTGTCAGCATAGGCACTCTGTCATTCAGAAACCAGCGTGATGGGTCTGCTTTGTTTCTAGGCAGAAAAGGCAACTTGCCCTTTCCTGGGACATTTGCCAGAAGTGACACCCAACAGTGGTTAGAATGTCAGACTAGGATCTGGTCAACCAGGTTCAAATCCGCACTCCACCATGGAAACTCACTGGGTGAACTTGGGCCAGGCAGCCTAATCTATCTCACAGGATTGTTGTCATGAGAATAAAATGGAGGATGGGAGAATGATGCTTTGAGCCACTTTGGTTCCTCATTGAGGAGAAAAGTGGGGCATAAATATCTAAATAAATAAATACGGCATCAAAAGGGGAACATGCAAAGAAAGCAAAATACATGAACAGAAGACAATTAAAACCAGAAGTATGAGGAGGGAAGAAGAGGACCACATGACAGCCATGCAATGAACTGAACCAAGAACACTAGTGTTGGTCAAACCTTCATCTGTGGGGCTATCTTTTTTATCTTAGTAGTGTTATCATATGTAAGTTGAAGCACGGACACCTATATCACTGCTAAATTGATAGCAGTGAATAAAGAGGGTTTTTAAAAGATCCCCAATTCCCATAATTCTCAAAACTATGGGATAATTCTATTAAGAATGAGGGAGGAAAGATTACTATTCTAGACATTAACATCTAGAATGGGTGAACTACACTGGAAATACTCTCAGGCTGTATGGTAAACCAGTCATGTCTGCCAATAGACATATTTATTACATTTTCACAGAGATTCAATTTACTTTATATGGCATGATGAAATTGTGTGATTTCCCCCCCTCTGGTCCCCTGCCCCTTTACCAGGCCTAAGGATGGTTCAGATCAGGGCCAGAGTTGGACTACCAAGCTAAGAAACCTTTTGGGGGGGGGGAAGGTTTTGATTACATGCTATTCCCCCCCCCACAAGATTGTGTTACAGAACCTATTAGTCCAATGACTCTTAGATCCAATTATGCTAGTTGTTGAAAAGCCTATATCTTTGCTGCATGTAGAAGAGGTAATGCTTAAATGCTCTTTCCTGCAGCCATTGGCCAAGAACAGACACAGCATTGCTGCCACTCCTTCCAGGATATCTCAGTGACAGCATGCATACATTGTACAAGACCAGGTAATAATGTACTAAGGCAGGAGTCTGCACTGCAGCCTATGGCTTGGGGGCCAAATGGAACCCAACATGCTCTTTAAACAACAAAACCAGTTCTTCAAGTTAAGTTATATTGAAGTGATAGATGGGGTTCTAGAATAACCATTATGTGAAGGGTTCACACTTTTGTAGCCTCAGAGTTAGACTTCTGTAAGACAGTCTGCATTGGACTGCCCTTGAAGACAATCTGGACACTATCTGGACAGAAGGTGGCAGACCAGGGCTAGCTGATGGGAACGTATCTTCCTACATTGGCTGCAAGTTTGTTTCTGAGACCAACATGAGGTGCTGGTTATGACCTTTAAAGCCCTTCTCAGCCTAGGACCTGCACATCCAAAGGACCTGCACATTCCCCCCCATATATCCCTGTGCACCCACTGTGGTCCTCAGGCTGCCACCTACTGGCAATTCCCCCACTTAAGGTGGCCCACTTGGTGTCCAACAGAGCCCATGCCTTCTCCTTTGTAACTCCTACTTTGTAGAATAGGCTCCTTGAGGAGGCAAGGGGAGGCACCATGCTTTCAAACTTTCAGGAGATACTGCAAGGCCATTTTATTTGCCATATCTTTTAACAAGATATAGACTGTAGGCATCTTTTGCAGGGGGGTGGGGGGTTATAGATTTTTTTTAATAGATTGTGATTTGTAAGCTGCATGAGGTCACACAGAAAGGTGAGATGTAAATATTCTAATAAATACATATAAACGAATAAAATGGAATAGCAAGCAAAGAATGGTCCTAAAAGAATTTCTTTGAGATGCTTTATAGAAAGGGAAATGATACAGGTGAACGGGTGCCTGTACCCCAAGTGAGAACCACACACAGATTTATGCCAGTGCACTGAAACAACTGCAAAAGGTGCTCCTGTGTCTATTACTTATTGTGAGATATCGTTTGGGCTGCTTCATAGTTAAGGACTTGTACCAGCCAGTGTTTGGGCTGCAGAAACATTATAGATTTAATCACCATGTCGGTTAGCAGTAATGTTAAATGGTATAGTTTCAGTTATGTAAAAGTGCCCTCTTATACTGACTCTTTGTTGAGTTCTGGTTCTTCATGCAGTTTGGCTCTTTAATTATAAAACTAAGGAGTGTTTGAATGTTACCACTTGTGAATGTACCACCAACACCACAGATTAGGATTCCCCCCCCCCGCACTGTCTGCTCAGGTCAGTGATAACATCTAAACTAGCCCTGAGGGACTGCTTCACAGAGGACCATTTCCTACCGTTGTAACTAGTGCGTAGAAAATTTGCCACTATACCTTTGAGCACCACAAGCCAACACCTGTCCATTTCTTTGTACTTGCACATGTTATGGAAGTTGTGGCCAGTTGGGTGTAGACTTTCCAATTTCCCGGGGGGGGGGGCTGGGGCTGGGCCAGAGGCATTGCTGTGCTAGGAGCAAGGGTGGCTCCCGGGAGAGGCTGAGCACTTTCCTGAAAATTTCGGCGGGGGCTGTAGCCCCGCCGCCCCCACGAAGATTACGCCTATTCCCACAGTGTCTACACTGGGAAAATAAGGAAGGGTTTTTCTCAGACAGGTTGCTGTATACGCAGCCTACATAGGATTTTCCTTCCCACCAGTGCGATCTGTGTTGGGGACTAAGCATGGAATGTTCATAAATTGGCTTCACTAAACATTAACTGCCAAACAGTCTTAAAAAAAAAATCCCTGGCTTTTAAAATCAAATAAACTTGTCTCTGCCTTAATGAAAGGTCAGCAAAGGGCGCTCTGTAATAAGACTAGTCTTTCAAAGTGCAAAACAGCCAGACTTCCAGACGGACCTTCGGCTTGAGCGAAATAAGAGCTCCACAATTGTGGCTTGTACGCCCACTCATTTTTTTTTTAGTTGATAGTGCATTTGGAGGGCAGCTGGTGCCTTTTGAATTACAAGCTATTCAGAGAAAAGAAAAACCTGTCATGGCTGTTTTTCGTTTACCGCTACTCTCAGTTTTTCAGTTCTTGATCACTAGGAATATTTGCATAACAACAGCACAAACTTTGTTGCCGAAGAGATTACATGTTTATTCAGTCCCTCCGTTTCGCATGATCGCATCAAAGAGACATGCTTCTTTCATTTACACCAGGGGAAATCCAGAGTAACTGCAAGGGCAACCATCTACTAATATAAGTGCTGAAAACAGGTCTCACTGAATAAATACAAGTACAGGGAAATCCCGAGCAGAGTGGCACTGTTCCAGAGGTCATTCCGGGGGGGAACGCAGGGGAACACAGTTCCCCCGAGTGAGGTGCAGGGGGCGGGGCACATGACGAAGCCCCGCCCCCTGCTTCCGGCCGCCCCGCTTCCAGCCCTCATTCAGCCAGGAGGAGGCAGGAGAAGAGGGAGGGTAAGTTGCTTCCTCCCCGCCTCTCCCCACCCCTGCCTGCCTGGGGCCAGGGAGGGCCTTGGCGGGGCTTCCTCGCACTCCCGCTGGCCTTGCAGGTCCACCACCAGGCCCCTGATGTCAGGGTGTGTGGCATATGCTAATGAGTTATGCTAATGAGTTCCCCTAGCTCTTTTTCTACAAAATGACCCCTGCACTGTTCTAAGCCTCATTGACTAAAATGGACTTAGATGGTATAACTGGGGATGCCGATTCTGGGATGGGAAATTCCTGGAGATTTGGGGGATGGAGCCTGGGCAGGGTGGGATTTGGGGAGGGGAGGGACCTCAGCAGAGGAGAATGCCATAGAGTCCACCTTCCAACGTGGCCATTTCCTCCAGGGGAACAGGTCTCTGTAGCCTGGAGGTCACTTGTAGTTCTGGGAGATTTCCAGCCACCACCTGGAGGTTGTCAACCCTAGGTATAACTCTGAGCTTGGATGAAGGATCTGGGGCACAATGTAGATGTAGATAAATGGTTAAAAATGTGGAAATCAACAAAATTATTAAGAGCCACAGCATACAAAGAAAATATTTTTAAAATGTGTTATAGGTGGCATTGGACCCCAGATAAGATTGCTAAATGCTATAAAAGTGTCTCAGGGAACTGCTGGAGATGTAATAAAAACATCGGGTCGTATTATCATATATGGTGGAGATGCGAGAAGGTTTGCAAGTTTTGGAAAATGATAAAACAGCTAATACTAGAAATAGCTGAAATAGATCTGAAGTTAGAACCAGAAGTATATTTACTCAATATGTTACCGGATGGGATTAAACACAATGATTCATGTTTGATATTATATGTCCTCACGATATCCAGAATACTTATAGCAAAATCTTGGAAATCTGATAAAATTCCAAATAGAGAAGAATTAACAATGAAAGTTATGGAAATAAAAGAAATGGATAAATTAAATATGATATTAGCAGGAAAAGAAGAAAGTGTGTTCCAAAAAAGATGGCAAAAGATAGATAGGTGGATGGGGAAATATGTGTAATATAAACTCCAAAGTATGTAAAAGATCAGTTTTATTTTCTTTTTGTAATGGAAAATGACAAATAAACTATATATATATTAAAAGACCCTAGGTATAACTCTGCTTAGGATTTGCACTGCAAATCCGCTATTTTTTTTAACCCCAGATTCAAAGAGTGTTTTCTCCAGAGCTTCCAAAGGATCCTTGGTGCTCACCATTTGCTGTAAGCAACCTTATCTATGTGCAGTTCTTGCCTGAGCAAGTAAGAACATAGAAACGTACGAGAAGCAGGCCCCTAGCTACAGTGGGGTATTTTGGGGCCCTGCCCCCTTAATCAAAAGCCCAGCCCCACAAATAGCCGTGCCATAACCCTTAGTTTTGAGGAAAGGTCCCCGCCACCTGCTGCTGGCAGCAGCCAGCGTGAGAGCCCTGCAGCTTGCCCTCAGGCTTCCCTGTCCCTCCCACTGTGGGATTTGGGGGGGGGCATCCTAAAGGTAAAGATTTCCCTCGCTCGAAAGCCAGTCGAATCTGACTCTAGGGATGTGGTGCTCATCTCCATTTCCAAGCCGAAGAGCCAGCACTGTCCAAAGACATTTCCGTGGTCATGTGGCCGGCATGACTAAATGCCGAGGCACACGGAACGCTGTTACCTTCCCACTGAAGCGGTACCTATTAATCTACTTGCAATTTCGTGCATTCGAATTGCTAGGTTGGCAGGAGCTGGGGCCAGAGACGGGAGCTCACTCCGTCACACAGCACTAGGGTCTCGAACTACTGAACTACCAACCTTCCAGGAAAAGACAGCATAGAGAGCATTTAAATGCCTTTTGCGTTCCCTCCTGCGGCAGGGCAAAAAAACTTAGAAGGCCACTCAAGAGTGGTACCTTCAATACATCTCCAGCAATCCCTCTTTCTTTTAGCCCAGTCCTGCATGTTTCCCAAAGGCTCCTGGGAATGCTTTTGAAAGACTCACTGTGACTGAGGTGGTATACAGCAGGACTGGGCTGGCTAGCAGAAAGGGGGACTGTTGGAGATGTATTGAAGGTGCCACTCTTGAGTGTCCTTCCAAGCTTTCTTGCCATGTGGAAGGGGACTCAAAAGGCATTTAAATGCTTTCTGAAAACAATTAAATGCCCTCTGAGCTGTTTCCCCCCTCCCCAGGAACTGATGCGCTCACTGTCCTGTTCCTTGAAAGGAAGGGCTAGAAACGGGTTCAGAGCTCCCCCCTTTAAAGACAGTCATTCAGATTAATCTAATTAACGGCAATTTAACTGCCCCCTTAAAAATTTAAAGGCCCCCCCAACAAAAAATTCCTGGCTACGGGCCTGAAGAGAAGCCATGCTGGAGCAGGCCTCTGGCCCATCCAGTCCAACACTCTGTGTCACACAGTGGCCCAAACCCAGGTGCCATTAGGAGGCCCACCAGCCAGAAATCCAGAAGCCCTCCCACTGTTGCCCCCCCAAACACCAAGAATACAGAACATCACTGTCCCAGACATAGTGCCTTGTGCCTAATAGCCACTCGTGGACCTCTGCTCCATATGTTTATCCAATCCCCTCTTGAAACCGACTATGCTTCTTGTGGCATCAGTTTTTGCATGAATTCCACCTGTTAATTACTCTTTGGGTGAAGGACTTCCCTTTATTCGTTCTAAGCCTACTGCTCCTTAATTTCATTGAGTGCCCACGAGTTCTTGTATTGTGAGAAAGGGAGACAAGCACTTCTTTCTCTACCTTCTCTATCCCATGCATGGTTTTGTAAACCTCTATTATTTCACCCGTTAATTGTCAGTACTCTAAACTAAAAAGCCATAAGCCTCTTTAACCTTTCTTCATAGGGAAGGTGCTCCATCCCCACTCGCCCAGCCTCGACAGACCCCCTCTGGAGTGCCTCACAGTCGTCCCTGGTTCTCACCACCCTGAACAACTCAGGGCAATTCTGCATCTGGCATTCACTGTGCATTTTCTCAACACTGAGGAAAAGGTGCAGCTCAAAACCACATTCAAATACTCTGGGGCAGCGCCATACTGACTGTCAGGGCTATTTTTGGGCAGGAACGCACAGGAACGGAGTTCCGGCTGGCTCCTGAGTTGGCCATGCCCAGCAGGAACTCATTAGCATAATAGGCCACACCCAACAGCAGAAACTCATTAGGATTGGCTACATTAGGGGTGTGTGGCCTAACATGCAAAGGAGTTCCTGCTACAAAAAAAGCCCTGGGTTTTGACAACAAACAAGGTAAACAGAATAAGAAGCAAAAGGTTGGTGTGGCTGGATGACCACACTTCTGGTAATGTGGGGGGGTGGCCTAATAAGATAATACGTTTCTGCTGTTGGGTGTGGCCAATTATGCTAATGAGTTCCTACAAAAAAAGCCCTGCTTTTTTTCTACAAAAAAGCCCTGCTGACTGTGAAGTCACCCCTGAATGGCCATAAATCTATGCAGAAGGTACTATAAAACCTGATGATCAAAGGAAGTGAAAGCGGCATGCAATGCAGAGGGGAGTTTCTGTTCCAAGGTGGGTATGGTAAAGCAACAGAGGGAAAAGCCAGTGCAGAATCGCCCTTAGTGTCTTCCGCAAATTTAGCCACTTCACTGCTTACACCCAGCTCCAACCATTAATGAAGACGTCAAAAAGCACCGGAGCTAGTGCCAAGCCCTGCGGTACCCCACTGCCTTCCACTGTGAAAGCTGCCCATTTATACTCACTCTCTGTTTCATGTTAATTAACCTTTTTTTTTGTTTTCATCCTTATTAATTTATTTGTTATCTTATTTAAAACATTTTAATGCCACCTCTCCAACCTATCAGAGACCCCCAGGCAGCACACGTAACAACATGAACACATTTGAGCAATCATAGACTCATAGAATCACAGAGTTGGAAGGGGCCTCCAGGGTCATCTAGTCTAACCCCCGCACAATGCAGGAAATTCAAAAATACCTCCCCCTACACCCCCAGTGGCCCCTGCACTATGCCTAGAAGAGGACCCCCCCCCCCCACCCTCCAGGATCCCTGGCCAAACTGCCCTGGAGAACAATTGCTTCCTGACACCAAAGTGGTGATCAGCATTTCCCTGGGCATGTAAGAGAGAAGAAGAAGAGAAGAGATTGGATTTATACCCCGCCCTTCACTCGGAGTCTCAGAGCGGCTTACAAACTCCTTTCCCTTCCCCTCCCCACAACAGACACCCTGTGAGGTGGGTGGGGCTGAGAGAACTCTGACACAAACTGCTCTTTTTCAAGGACAGCTGTGCCAGAGCTTGTGACTGACCCAAGGTCACATCAGCAGGTGCAAGTGGAGGAGTGAGGAATCAAACCCGGTTCTCCCAGGTTAGAGTCCGCGCACTTAACCACTACACCAAACTGACTTAACCACTACACCAAACTGTATGTAAGAAAGGGCTACATACAAGAACTAAGCACTGATGCAACCTTTCCTGCCCTCCTTCTCATGATCTTCCTAAATTCACAGAATCTGCATTGCTGTCATATGGCCATCTAGCCTCTGTTTAAAAACCTCCAAAGAAGGAGAGCCCACCACCTCCTGAGGAAGCCTGTTCCAGTGAGGAAACAGTCTGTCAGGGAGTTCTTGGTTGTTGCTGTGCTAATGAGGATTTACAGAATAATAGACAAGGTAAATGTGCTCTTAAAACTAATCTCCCACCTTTTTTCAAAGACTACAGAGTAGATGGGAAACAGTTTTGAAATTCCATGAAACAAGGAAATAATGTTTAGAAACCCCACTGAACCGTTCAAGATCTGTGGGGTTTATTTCTGTGGCCCTAGATGAACACACGGTGGAGGGATCTGACTCCTCCCGCCCAGCCCCTCAATAAAGGACTGGGCACCGGCATTCCCTTAAGCCACAGGACAGGATGATAGGGCATGCTTCAAAAACACCATTTTGACTGGCAGGAAGGTGGGAAGCAGGGAGCAAGCAGAGAGGTACATCCGTCCCTGTAATGTGAGCTCTGGAGAATATCAAGCAGGTGATGACGGCTCTCATTGACCTGCCACCCTCTTCTTTTTTTAATGATTTTTAAAATTATTTTATCCAAAAGAGGATACAGGAAAGAGAAAAGGGAAGAAGAAGAAGAGGAAGAGGAGGAGAGATTGGGTTTATCCCCCGCCCTTCACTACCCAAAGGAGTCTCAGAGTGGCTTACAATCTCCTTTCCCTTCCCCTCCCCACAACAGACACCCTGTGAGGTAGGTGGGGCTGAGAGAGCTCTTGACACAAACTGCTCTTTTTCAAGGACAGCTCTTATCAGAGCTACGGCTTGGAGGAGTGGGGAATCAAACCCGGTTCTTCCAGATTAGAGTCTGCGCACTTAACCACTACACCAAACTGGCTCAAGAACTGCTCATGAGAGAACAGCTCTGAAGGAACTTGTGACTGTCCCAAGGTCACACCAGCAGCTGCATGTGGAGAAGTGGGGAATCAAACCCAGTTCTCCCAGATTAGAGTCCGCGTTCCTAACCACTATACCAAACTGGCTCTCAAGGGGTGTTAAAGTGATAATTGGCCAGCATAGGCTTTCACATTTACCTAGAATATATTTATAATGTGAAATACATAGATCAAGAGTGGAGCAATCAACATGTTTCTCTTCTCCACTCAATTATTTGGGTTTTCTATAACATCTAATTTTTTTGTAACTTACTATTTTGAGTGATTTAATACAGTAATTTTTACATACCATTTGCCTTTCTTTCTCCATATTACATATTGATTCCTTATTCTTAAACTTTTTTTAAAATTAACCTGTTTGTCCTCTTATCTCACGGCTTCTGAGTTTACTTAGGGTGATTCTGCACTGGCTTTTCCCTCCACTGTTTTAGCAAACCCATGTTGGAACAGAAATTCCCCTCTGCATTGCATGCTACTTTCACTTTGTATGATCATCAGATTTTATGGTAACCTCCACACTGCATGCCACTCTCAGTTCATGAGGTTTTATTGTACCTTCTGCATAGATTTATGGCTGTTTTATGACTCTGCAGTTAGTACAGCATTGGCCCGGGGTCTTTGCATGTGTTTTTGAGCTGCACCTTTTCCTCAGTGTTGAGAAAATGTGGAGCGAATGCCAGATGCAGAACCAGCCTTAGGAGCCTTTGATGAGGAACTTGATCAAAAGCTTTCTGGAAGACTAAGAAAACATCTACTGGGTCACTTTTGTGCACATGTTTGTTCACCCCCTCAAAGAATTCCCAAAGGTTAGTGAGACAAGATCTTCCCTTAAAGAATCCCTGCTGATTCTTCCTCAATAACCGAGACGTTAGTTGTGCAGGTTACACATCCCACAGTGCTTCTGCATTCATCCTAGGCAGCAGGTTAATGGGGGTTGGGTTGCCACGCTCCAGGTGGTGGCTGGAGATCTCCCGCTGTTACAACTGATCTCCAGGTGACAGAGATCAGTTCGCATGAAGAAAACGGCCACTTCGGCAGGTGGACTTTATGGCATTATACCCCATTGAAGTCCTTCCCCTCCTTAAACCCCATCCTCCTCAAGCGCCAACCCCCCAAATCTCCAGGTATTTCCTAACCTGGAGCTGGCAACCCTATGTGGAGGGGAATAATGTTAGTCCTTGGATGTATACTAAACAGTCTGGCACTCTGCAGTTTAACAGTTGCCCCACGCTAGAAATAATTAGCGCTTTAGTCATTGTTGTTTCATCTCTTTTTTCCACCCCAAAAAGCTGTCACCAGCACTTTAAGCAAATCTGCAGGAGATCAGAGCTACAAAATACCTAGTTAATGGCTTTTGCATAAAATGTTCAGTACTAGAGAAGCAATGTTGCCTAGCATCTCAGCGGCGAACGATGTCAGAAATCCCAAGATGACCACTGAAATCTTTTGTATATCAATTATATTTTCTGGAGATCTCATGGGAGACTCATTCATCCTATCAGCTATAATAATGACAAGCTAAGCAATTATTTGATAACAGCTTTTCGGGAAAACATTTTGCTTAACTAGAAATTAGGCTTTTCTTCGGAACCGATGCCTTGCTAATTGCAATTTGCATCGAGAACTTTCTTCTTGAAGCTGCCAAGCAAATTTATAGAATTCTTTTAAAAGAGGCAGCTGCCGATTTTGTTGTCTGGCACCATTGTGCAGCTTTGGAAGGAGATAACTCAAGGACAGGCAGAATCCCCCCCCCCCGAGAAACTCTGCTGTAGGGTGCACTCAAGAAATTACACTTATGGTGTTCACCTAAAATATTGTGCATGCACCTAAAAGTATAAAATGTATCATACAGGTAAGCTAAACAGGGAATTGTGATTGGATACAGCGTCCTGTTGAGTATACATTGAGGGATGGATTCAGATTTGTCTCTACATCTGTGCAGACTTTCAGAAGCACGTACACTGTATGTCTGTACAGGTTGTGCCCATTAGGTCCACCCTGGTGTCCACACACTCCATCAAAGTCTGCAGAGAACTGGCATGCATATAAATGCATAAACGTAGGCACTGTGACATGATCAGGACCCTGCTTTTTTCACAGTGATCACATGGAACAACCTGTGTGCACAGACCTGTACACGCACTGAACTCTCTGTACATGTTGGGCTGAAGGTACAGTACTCAGACTGTTCCCTCTGTGGGTGTTTATATCTTGGTCTTGCTCGCCCTGGAGCTTTTTCTTTTGGGTATGCAGCCTCGCCATTGACCAAACTGGAGCCCCGAAACAGG
Source organism: Gekko japonicus (assembly GCF_001447785.1). NCBI lineage: Eukaryota > Metazoa > Chordata > Lepidosauria > Squamata > Gekkonidae > Gekko > Gekko japonicus. The sequence goes on from NW_015160231.1 coordinate 787,157, forward strand.
GACACATGAAGCTGCCTTATACAGATCACCTATTACCTGGCCCTTTTAAGTGGAGATGCCAGGCATTGAACCTGGGACCTTAAGCATGCCAAGCAGATGCTCTGCCACTGAGCCACAGCCCCTCCCCTGACAATGTGCAGACTTTGGACATTTGCTTATTGCATTTATTTCCAACCTTCCATCCATCATGGAAATGGAGTACATTTGGCTCCCAGGAGGTCTGCTGTCCAGATACTGACCAACCCTGAAGCAATTTAGCTTCTGAAAGGCAGCAGCATGATGTGCATTTCAACCATACCTTGGGATGGGGGGATAGTTGTGGCTCGGTGGTAGAACATCTGCTTGGCATGCAGAAGGTACCAGGTTCAATCCCCGGCATCTCCAGTTAAAAGAAACAGGCAGTAGGTGATGCGAAAGACCTTTGCCTGAGACCCTGGAGAGCCACTGCCAGTCTGAGTAGATAATATTGACTCTGATGGACCAGTGGTCTGATTTTGTATAAGGCAGCTTCATGTGTTGATGTGTTCATGCTCAGTATTTGCATGTGTGACCTTTACATTAGCAACTGGCGATGCAACAGGCAGATACACACTTGGAGAAGGAGGGCTGCGGAGCTTCTCCAGAGATTCAAGCTTCTGAGAAAAAACAGAGAAACATCTGAGGCAGATGACCAAGAGTACCTTAGGTTCTGTGTACCTTGACACAGGGCTTTCTGTGGGCCTACAAGGCAGAAGATCCCAGTGCAGAATATTGCCTACTCTAGCGCTGTACAATTGTACCTTCATTCGTATCTTTATGTCTAGAGATGCATTTATTATTTACTTGGTTATCTCTCTCTCTACAATTTCCTCTCATTTTCTTTGATGAAAGTTCCTGAGGTTACCCTGAAGAGAACACACATTAGTAAAGGTTATAGATGTATGAATCCCAGTGCAAAATCAGAAAACAGGATAATTAAACTGACACTTTAGAGATATTATGCTGGTGTTACAAGCAGATATACTGACACAAAAGTGACTTTATAAACAGGTACTGCACTTAGCTGCGGTGGCTCAAGTGGTTAAGATGCTGAACTGCAGGCTGTGGAAGGTCGGTAGTTCAGTGTGCCGCATGACGGAGTGAGCTCCTGTCTATAGTTCCAGCTCCTGCCAACCTAGCAGTTCAAAAGCAAGAAATTGCAAGTAGATAAATAGGTACCACTTCAATGTGAAGGTAACAGCATTCCGTGTGCCTTGGTGTTTAGTCATGCCGGCCACATGACCACAGAAATGTCTTCGGACAGCGCTGGATCTTCGGCTTTGAAACGGAGATGAGCACCACAACCCTAGAGTCGGATTTGACTAGCTTTCGAGCAAGGGAACTTTTACCTTTACCTTACTGTGCTTAGCAGGTGGGCACGAGTGACATTGCTCTGCTCTGGTCATATTTACCATCTTTTATAACAATGCTAATTTTAACCAATTCTCAGATAACCTTCTCCCTCCCCCCACCCTGTGCAACACAGTATACTTCCTCTTCTCTGTAGCCCTTATGTGTCTTCTTTTCATTCTCCCAACATTTCACATACTGAGGGAGTCTTAAGGTCATGTTGTATGTGACAGTGGGAGATCTATGAACTGATCCCACATATTTTTTTTTAAAGTTTGAACGGCAGCCATGTGACATGGCCGGGGGGGGGGGGACAGTTAAAACATCACATGGGTGGGGAAATGTGCTGAAACTCTGCCCCTGTTCCGTGGAAGCTATGAAAACATCTGGTTTGTTTTGTTGACTGAGGAAAAGAAAAAACACAGACATTGGGCTGCAGTAGGGCTTCCAGCTCGGGGTTGGGAAATTCCTGCGGGTTTGGGGGTGGAACCCCGGGAGGGTTAGTTTGAGGAGGGGAGGGACCTCAGTGGGGTATAATGCCATAGAGTCCACCCTCCGAAGCAGCCGTTTTCTCCAGGGGAGGTCATGGGGAGGCTGACCTGTAATCCTGGGCGATCTCCAGGCCCCACCTGGAGGCTGGCAACCCTAGCTGCAGATATTCTCCTCTGCCCACTTTGGATAGTTTTGGGCATGTCTTAGCTGTTTCCACAACCTATTCTGGTTGGCTGACAGCATTCTGGTGCTCTGGCAGTTTCTTTCCTTTTTAAAAAGCTTGTGCAATTTCCTCCTCTTCCTGGAAACAAACCTCCCCACCCCTAGTCAGCTGGGATCTTGGAACTCAGAGAAGAGTAACTGGAGCTCTGCCCAGACACATTTGCCATCCAATTAAAGCACTGATCCACCTGTCCTGGGAAGGACAGTCCTAATTAAAAGTTGCAGTTATCTCAACCCTCTATGCCCCAGTCCTAACACACTTCCTTGTTTTCACAGTGGAAACAATTTTAGCACAAGAAAACCAGGTTGCTTGTTGCTCTTGCAGTTGTCACATCCCTCAACAGCAGGCTGTTAATCACTCACCCATTTGCCAGGAACAGCAGTTGGTTTTTGAGAGTTCAACTTCTCAAGCCGTCTCTTGACACACACAGATACATGCCGATGACTTTAAAAATTCTTATCTGCAATTCCGACCATGTAATTCTTCACCAGCTAGTTTGAAGTCTACAGCAGCAGAATAAAAGAGGAATCCAGTGACACTTTGGAGACTGACAAAATTTATTCCAGCATGTGATTTTTTTTTAAACCCCCGAAGGGGTATTTTTATTGTTTTTCAATAGACTACAAAACTACAATGAAAAAAATGGGAAGGGACGACATCTATGGATAAAGGAAAGATACCCACACTAACTAAAAACCCAAGAGTGAGAGATCATAACCCAGTTAAACTAAATGTTAGTATTACATTTGTTAATAAGGCAATATACATGTAGAGTTCTTGCTTTGCACTGCTTCTATGTTAGTAAATTAGTTATCTTGAGAAGACTTTCTGAGCATCTTCATTTCTTCAAAGAGCAATTTTCAGAGTCCTTCTGCCCTTACTTTGGCTTTCTGTCTCTAAAATCATACACAGTTTGTGAGTCAGACTTTACTCCATCAGATCTTTCAGGCAGTTACATTTATGTTAAAAACCGCAAAGAATGGAAAGGTGGGAGTGGGGGAGAGATGGTACAAAGACAAGCCAGTTTAAATCAGTTTAATCAGAGGAACAATCTATCCATCTGAAGTGGGTTGACACAACTAATCCCGACTTCGACAGACTGGCAAAGTAGGATCTGTCTCTCAATGGTTGGGGAAAACCCTCACCTGCTGTGAGTGGATTGACTACTCTTTTGATTGGATATTGCTTTCAACAGGCCTGGTTTTGTAACATCTCCCACCATCCCGCCTGCCTTTCAGTGGTTTGCTGCTTTTAGTGTTGTATCGGACTAATGGATGAAGGCTTTGTGCATGTGATGAGGTCTGATTTATGCTGGACTGAATTTTGTTAGTCCGTAAGGTGCCAATGGATCCCTGTTTTGATAAAAAAAAAACCCACCAGGTTTCTTTCTAATGAACAATATTCCTTTTGTTCCCTTCCCAACTGAGGAGTGGGATGAACTGCTCACTGGCAAAGCATGGTAAAAACATAAAGCTTCCAATTGCAGTCAATGAAATGCCACAGAGAGCAAAGTCACGTACTTCCTGGATATCTGCATGAATGTATAAAGAACCATCAATATCCTGTAAAAATCTACAGGCTGAGATCAATGAAACAGCACTATAGCTCTGCGGGAGATGAAGAAGTGCATTGGCAATACAAACCCAAAGATATATTCAAGACAAAATGTGAAATATGCAGCCCAGTCCCACTACCCATGTCTACTCAGAAGACCTGCTATAGGCTTCATTCCTCATAAGTGTGCTTAGGAGAGCAGGCTAAATTTCTGTTCAACCAAATCCACTTACGACAGAAGGACTCCTTTAGCACACAGCAATCCTTCAGACAAATAAAAGTTCAGCAGTTCAGATAAAAGGAGGTAGGAAGAGGCCTGTCAGGTCAAAGAGCAATGGAAGGCACACTAGCAAGACATAAAGACCAGGACCTCCCCTCTGTTGTTACTCTGCAGCAGTCAGCAGAGAATTCCTTGGTCAGCGCCTGGAAAGAGTCAGCTGACAAAGGGTTGTCGGTTGTCATTTTCAAATAGTAACTCTGAGAGTGTCTGTCATTTTTACCCACCTCTGCCCATTCTTTCTTCCACTATCCTTTCATAATCCAGAGCCTTCTCCTTTTATTTATTTATTTAAAAAGTTTATATGCTGCTCTTCCACCTGGTTAGGCCCCTTGAGGCAGAGACAAATTAAAAACACATTTAAAACCAACTTCCCCAAACCGTGCATTTAGCTAAACCCAGCAATTAAAAACAAACAAGAAGGAGGGTCATTGAGGGCATGCCAGATGAAACGGAACGATCGAGGAGGACAGATGAATCTCCCTGGGGAGGGAACTCCATAATTTTGGTGCTACAACCAAGAAGGCCCTTTCTCGGGTTCTTTCCCCCTTATCCTTTCATGCTGCCCTATCTCCCAAACTTCCTGTCCCAGGTCCCCTTCTTTCCTTGAACTCCTGCCTTTTGAGGACTCTCTCTGCTTAGATTCAACTTCTCATGTCCTGCTCTGCCCTTCTGTAGGATCTGGGCACCTACGCCTACGGCAGCCAGAGTCCCTTCTGCCTACACATCTTCTCTGACCTAAGTCAGTCATGCTCCAAAACTTCATCACCACCACCACCATACTTTGCAGATAGATATTGTTATGTTCTAAATTATGTTTAAACTGCAGTATTCTGGTTTTCTCTGTTGGGATTGGCTCCCTAATAATGATCGCCCATTGGTCCTTAAGCCATACAGAATGTCCTATCCTGAGGCTCTGCTTAGGTCCAATCAGACCTCCTGAATGTGATAACATCTCCCTTATATATAAAAGCCGAATGGTGGTGGCAGTTATCTAGAGCATTCCACATGCTCTGGAATTGGTTGGCGCCCTGGTGTGTCACTCAGAATCTGTCCCTATCCACTGGCTGCATTGCTTGAATCTTGCCTCCAACATTCTAGACAGTTTGCTGTTCCCCCCCCCCCAGCCAGTCAGAACACAGAGGTTATTTGCATATGCAGCCTCATTGGCCTTTGCCTCGGAACACAGAGGTCGTTTGCATATGCGACTTGATTGGCTTTTGCCTCTAACATTCTAAACAGTTTGCTGTTCTGAGGTAAAATGTGTCCAATCTCCAGGTGACGGCTGGAGATCCCTCAGAATTACAAGTGCTTCCCAGATGGCAGAGATCAGTTCCCCTGGAGAAAATGGTGGGCTCTGTGTCCTTATATGCTGCTGAGGTGCCCCCCGTATGACAGCCAATGTGACGTAGCAGTCAGGGCTTCAGAGCACGGGAGAGGCTGCAGGTGTGTGGGGGGTGGAAAGCTGAAGAGTGAGGGGGAAATAAAGGTAGGTTGATGATTGGCTGGGAAGGAGATAGGGTTGCCAACTCCAGGTGGGAAATTCCTGGAGATGTGAGGGATGGAGCCTGGAGAGGGTGAGGTTTCAGGAGGCGTGGGACCTCGGACAGGCACAAAGCCATAGACTCCACCCTCCAAACCAGCAATTCCCTTCTGGGGAACCATCATTGCCAATCTCCAAGTGAGGGCTGGAGATCACTCAAAATTACAACTGTTATTTAGGTAGCAGAGATCAGTTCCTCTGGAGAAAATGGTGGACTCAGTGTCATACCCTGGCTGAGGTTGCCACAGCAAATTGACACTGAGTGTCCAAGGCCAGGGCACCCGCCCAGAGCCTCTTTCTAGAGGCCGTTGTATTTATTTTCACAACGGGCCTTTTTCCTAGTTGTATATAGTTCAGTTATGAAACCGTATAAGTTTGTGTGCCGCTCTTTGCAGAGCAGTCCTGAGCTGATCAATGTTTGAATAAAGTCTTTTATTTTGACTACCGTCTCCTGCCTTCAATACCTAAAAGATATGTTCTTACGTCCTTTATTCATTGCTGTTGAACAGTCCTTTTGCAACATATTTCTATAGCTTTTCAAACTAGATTATGGCGAACAGAAAAAGGAAATTGAGTAATTCTTTTCACTGTAAAGTAATAAGAGTCCAAAAGAGTATAGAAATTATTATAACTGCTTCCTTAATAATATAAATCTAACATTTAATTTAATTGCCAGGTTTACAATTCCTGCAATAGAATTCATGTTCAAATCTTGCACGTTGTAATTAATTGTTCCCCTCCGCTGAGGCTCCAAAGATGAATCATTGATGAATGTACAATCTGCCTAAATCAGAGCTGTGAACCACTTGATGCAGGCAAGGATTGAGTAGCTCTTCCCCCTGCCCCAGTTGCTTGAAGTGCCATTTGTGAACAATATAGTCCCTTGTTCAGAGCAAGATATTTTTTTCAGAAACAGATTTGATTCAGGGAGGTGGGAAAGTACAGCTACTAGAAGAGTTTACTGTTGCTTCCACATGGCTATTTTGCTACATTTTGGCTTCAAACTGCAGCATTTCCCACCTAAAGTATCCAAACTGTCTCATCACCCCAGTAATTCACTATATATATAATCTAATGCCTATATATTGACAGGGCTTTTTTTGTAGAAAAAGCCCAGCAGGAACACATTAGCATAATAGGCCACACCCAACTTATTAGCATATTAGGCCACACCCCCATGTTACCAGAAGTGTTGTCCTCCAGCCACACCCAACTTTTGCTTCTTATTCTGTTTACTTTGTTGTCAAAACCCTGGGCTTTTTTTGTAGCAGGAACTTCTTTGCATGTTAGGCCACACATACCCTAATGAAGCCAATCCTAATGAGTTTCTGCTATTAGGTGTGGCCTATTATGCTAATGAGTTCCTGCTGGGCGTGGCCAACTCAGGAGCCAGCCGGAACTCCGTTCCTGTGCGTTCCTGCCCCAAAATAGCCCTGTATATTGATATATGTATTGGTATACTCTTGATCGAATTCCTTTGTGTGGGTAATCGTTTTAGGTTTTCCAGCTTATCCCTTTCTTTTTTGTTTTTTGCAATAAAGAGGTGGTCCTCAGAAAATCACAGTCTAACTGCAAAGTGTGTCTGAAGTATGCAAGTAACAACTTGTCCATCTGCAGCCAAAATGTAATTCTTTTCCTGCAAGAACACTGAGCATCTGCCAGCTCTTAGAACTGTTATTGTAAAGGGACTCCCCCCATGTGCAATGGAATTGTTATTAGAAATTATTTTTATCTGCATAAGCCAATAACTTTTGAGTTCCATAGGGAAGTTGCAGAAGAACAGGGTGCAGCAGTTAGCAAGCAGTTAAACCTTTTTAAAAATAGGGTTTTAGCAAAAAGTTATAAAAAAGAATAACTCTACCCTAAGATGGGGGCTAGCTAAAGAATTAGATCTTTTGTTTGCATTCATTGACACATCGCCTGCCTGGGTTCAAACTATGGCAAGTGTTGTTCAAACCAGTTCTCATATCCTCAGGTATTATTTATTACACATTCTGTGTGGTTCTAGATGAATACTTTATTGTTTGGTTTGATTGTAACTCATCAATGCAGGGGTGTGGGTAGGCCTTTGGGGCAGGCACATTTTAGTATTTTAGTTAGATAAACATTTTAGTCCTTATAAAGGCCTCTACAACCCATCCGAGTATTAAATATAAAACCTGGTTTTCTTGCACAGGTTTCTAATCTACTTTGCAGGGGTGATATTCAGACAGTAGTTCCACAGGTCAGCCCTGTGTCAAGATAGGGTTTTGGAGCCTCTGAGGAAATATCCTCCCAAAGACCAATTACACAAATGCAGCCTTGTTGTCGAAAGGTGGATCACATGACGAGCATGGCCACTATTTTGCAAGTGCTCTCTTCTTCTCTCTTCCAAAACCACAAAGGCTCAGAGAAATAGGCTGTCACCAAAAACAGAGTTTATTCAGGAACAGATAACAGACAATTAGGAGCAATCCCACACATACTCCCAGATTGTGCAAGGGAAGCAGCCAAATGCACATAGAGACAGTATAGTTGCTCAGGTTTCTCACCAATTGCTCAGGTGTCATGGATGAACGAGGAGTGGACTGTTCCGGCATAGGGTGGACTCTCTGATGGAGAAGGATCAACCTGCAACTTATTTATTTATGGCCCCGGTCACACGGGCCAGATAACCCGGGGGGGAGGCATGGCTGTTTGCCCCGGAGCAAAATAAAGTGCGGTCCCCCGAGTCTCCGCACTTAGGCTGTTAGCTTGTGATCACACAGCGATGCAGGAGCGTGGCAAAGAAGCGGCGCAGCGTTTCACGTTTGTGCGCATGCACAGTTCCGTTGAGCAGCACTACTTTCAGTTATGTGTTTGTGCGCATGCGCTTACGAAAAACATCCGGTTTGCGACGGAACCTGGACGGGCGCCAGATGCCACGGATAATAGTGCTCCCGCGATCAGAAGCCTGCCCCTGCCCCGCGTTTTCCGGATACTAGTGCACTTTTCGTGGTACGTTTTTACTGCACATCTTCGGCGGGATGCCACGGGTGCGCTACGCTTCCCAGATGTTGTGGTGTGATCGCGCCCCGAAAATCCGCCTGATATTCGTGCCTTTAGCCCGACAAATCCTCCGTGTGAACGGGGGCCTATTTTAATTTAATTCATTTGTACCCTGCCTTTCTCCTCAAAGGGGACTCAAAGCGGCTTACGCTTCCTCCATTTTATCCTCACAACAACCATGTGAGGTAGGTTAGGCTGAGAGCGTGTCACTGGCCCAAGGTAATCCAGCAAGCTTCCTTGGCATGATTTGAACCTGGGTCTCCCAGGATACCGGTCTGATACTCTTAACCACGGCACCACAACTACTGGGGCGGCTTTTTATGCCATGTTACAACCAAGCGCTCTATGGGCCCATTGTGTGTGAGAATGAACATGCAAAATGACGCCTTCTGTATATGTTGCAATTGTCTCGGGTGTGAGAAGATGGGTTGGAGGGTCCTTATTGGGTCTTCTGAGACTTTGTGTTCTTATTGTGTACGTTTCTTTGGGGTCCTCCTTTCCCAGCTAACAACTGACCTTCAGCTCAGATAAGCTCACACGCCCTGCTGTCTTGCAGGTTGTGTTAGCAGATACATTGTTTTTGAGAGAGAGTAGGCACCTGCTTCTTAGGTAGACAGGGAAAGGCTTAGAAAATCTAAAATGGCTTTTGCTTTGGACAATAGGAACAGGCCTCGAAAATACAGGGAAAAGCTCAGAAAACGCAGGGTTGGTTTTCATTTCTTTTCATTCCTAACACCAGCAAGAGGATCTAAGCAGGGAGGTAACGCAAAAGCGGAGAAAAACATTTCCAGAGAACTCTCTCAGCATATCGCAGCCCCTTATTATTAGATATAGCCTGAGTATAATTTTCACAATCCTCTGGACTACTTATGCTTTGAAAAGATCCATACAAAGGATGGAAGAAAAGAACTCCTGCGGCTGTAACAGTTTCTGTAAATCTGTGTGAAATCTTCCTAACAAAGACTATTGCACAATGGAAGGAGGTGGCAGAAAAACAACAGTAATCAGTTGTAGCTGTATAGGTTAGGGGTGGGAAGTATTGCTAGAATCATTAGCAGGGTATTGACATAATAAGGAAAATTCAGAGTCATCCAAGGACACATTGTCAGTAAAGAAAAGGAGGCATTTCTTCATTTGTGGCACTGAATGTCACAAGGTGTTTTTAATGATTACTAACATAAATGGCTTTTTCAAAAGGATTAGATACATTTACGGAAGAAAGGCTATCCCTAGTGAAGGAAGGCTCGGGAGATGGTTTTAACTGAGTGCATTAGAAGAATATGCTTTTCTACGGCTTTTAAAAAATTAAGTTAGGAGTCAACATCCTGTTTTGACAGAAGAAGGGCTGCGAGCCAGTGAAGTTTTCCAGTAGAGCAAAAAGTGATAGCTGTCACAGACAGCAAGCAGGGGAAATGGGCATCATGAAAGGCCTGAAGCAAAACCAAGAGTCAGTTGGCCATATGTTCAAGTGCAGGATAATAAAATGTGAAGACTGCTTGCACAATCTTGTAATGTGCAAACAGCACCTGATGCTTCACAAATGTTTTCGAGGTTTAGGACCCAAGGAACTGCAATACTTAGCAATTCCTGCTTTCAGTGCCTAGCACAGCAGCTTTAAAAACTTCTCAATAAAAGTATGACGTAGTCAATCACCAGATTGCATCAAGTTGCCCATGAGGAGCATGGAAATGTCCAGCTTAAATCTATACACAATTCAGCTAGAATCTATGAAACAGATATCCTGGGTTGGAAAACTTGAAGACATTAAACCACAACTGGGATTCAGTCATCTGCAGAGCTTATATATTCTGCCCGACCCATTGTTTTGTTTTCTCAGGCTGGCTATAGATTTGTGTCCTTTCACGACCTCATGCCACAATGCAAAAGTACCCAGCCACCAAGCACCAAAATGCATCAGCATTTCCTTAACGTGTTGCAGTTGTCCTGCCCTCTATTTACATATGCAATGCAGTCCTATACAGAGTACACGGATTCCAATGGGCACAGAATGGAATGACTCTGCATAGAATGAAGCAGGTAGTGGTTAAAAAACAAACAAACCAGTGCTCCTGTTTATTTATATCTGCTTCATTTATTGTCCTCCTTTCTCAGTGAGACTTAAGGAGGGTTACAGAATTATAAAAACAATGCAATAAACACATACAAACAACACAATACAACACAAGAGCCTCTTCTCGAGCAGAAACATGGCTTTTTCAGTGGTGGCACCTCACCTTTGTAATGTTCCCCTAGAGGCTCACCTGGCACCCACTTTACTTTCTTTTAGGTGCGAGGTCAAAACATCTCTTTTAACCTAGGCTTGTAACTAAAGGTGTTTTCTGGATTTCCCACTTGAGGCATGGTCTATTAAATATTATTTTGGAGTGTTCTAGTTTTTATCTGCTTTTATGCCCTGGCTTTTAATTGGTTTGCCTTTTTGGTATTGCTATGCTTTTTAAATTGATCTTTTAAAATTTATTCTCCTGGGCTGGCTGTTTTGTTGTTTTACTGTTTTATTGACTGATTTTATTGACCCATTTTATTGTGTGGATTGTCCTATGGAATGGTTTTATTGTATGGATTGGTTTTGTTTGATTGTGAGCTACTTTGGGCTGGTCTGGAGAAGCGGCATAACATTTCTAAAATACGTTGAAAACCTGGGCGATGCCATTAGAGAACAATGAAATGAAAACCAGTGTAATACATCCAATAAATGGACAGCATCGTACATTCAATAAGCAATGCTGTATGACAGAGAGGAAACTGCCTCAGATTTTCACAGATCATTAAAACTAATAACCTTGTTCCTTAGATGAAAAGTTCCCTCTTGCATCATGCTGTTTTACTGCTTCCCTACTCCATGAAAACAGTTTTTAGTCCAGTAGCACCTTACAGAACAAGAAGATTTTTGGGGTGTAAGCTAGGGGACCCCAACCTTTTTGAGCCCGTGGGCACCTTTGGAATTCTGGCATGGTGGGTACAGCCACAAAATGGCTGCTGGAGCCTGAGCCAGCCACAAAGTTACTGCTGCAGCTTACCTTCAGCCATACCATGAAGATCCTTGTGTTCTGGTACTTGCTGCTCCCAATGCAACATTTTAAAACATCTGTTTAGCTTACCCAGTCTCCAGAAGCCACTATTCCCGCCTGGCCCCACTCACTTTCTAAGAACACTAGGTGAGGGCCAGGGAAGGTGTCCATAGGCCCCGTCTTGGGGTCCCCTGGTGTCTGCTTCCCAGAGTTCCCTTGGTCAGACACCAGTAGCAGGGCCGGCCCCAGCTTATTTTGCACCCTAGGCGAGGATCCCTTCTGGCACCCCCTCAGTGCGCCCACCATTTCCCAAAAATAAATGCATTTTAGGAAGAATGAAAAATAGAAATAATCAAGAAACTCCCAGAGTGCAGTTTGGCGCCCCTAAGGGCCAGCCTGCTCTAGGAGATCGCCTAGTTCGCCTAGTGAGTGAGCCGGCCCTGACCAGTAGAGTACTAAGGAAGATTTCTCCTCCTCTAGGAGAGAGCCACGGTTCTCAAAGGCGGAGGGGATGATTCCTAAAGTATGTCGAATGGCTGGGCGTTGTACAAATATGGAAATCAAGGCAGGCCTTGCCTGCAAGCTCGGCAGTCCTAATGCCCGGTGAAAAACCTTCCCTACCCCTGGGCGTTCAAGGCAAAGACGGGAAGTCCAGCAGGGCTGCTCAGACCGGAAAGAAGTACGGAGTCGGCGAAGGGAAGAGGAGACGGTCCCTGCCGAACAGAGACCGGAGTGGGCGCCCCGAGCGAGTCGGCATTGGCCACGCCGGAGCCCCCTCCCCGCCTTCCTCACCCAGGCGCCGGGCGAGGGCGGGCGGGGGGGGGAGCAGCGAGAGATCCTTGGGCATGACGACAGAAGGGAACTCCCTCTTGGCGCGGGAGCGAAAGGGAATCCTGTGGCGAGCGGCAGAGAGGGCGGCAGAGAGGGAAGCGGCGGCCTCGCTCTTCGCACACGGACTTTGCAGCCACCGCGTGAAGCGCGGCTGAGGAGGGGGTGGCAGGCCGGCCGCTCGAGGCAGAGTTGAGGCGCGGGAAGCAGAAGGGAGCGGAACGGGGAGAGCGCGGCGGCGGCCGGCGGCGCGGCTCCTGGCACGCGCCTCTACACACACACACACACCCAGGCGCGCTCGCTCCGTCTTCCTCGACGGCGGCAGCCTCTCGCCTCCGGCACGCCCGATGGCCAGGGCCGGCCCGCGCGCCATGCCGCCGGCTCCCGCACCTCTCCGGGCGCTCCTCTAAGCCCATGCCATGCTCTGGCCGCTCCTGCCGGCGCTGCTGGCGGCGTTCGCGCCCTCCCTGCCCTCCCGCTGCCAAGGCTGGTCTCCCCCCGCGGGGCCAGCGGAGGAACCGCCGCCGCCGCCGCCGCCTCTCAACTCTTCCGCCGCACCCTTCGCCGCGCCAGGCGCCGCGGCCGCAGAAGGGCGCCGAGGGGCGGCCACCGAGAGAGCGCAGCGGACGGGCGAGCCTCGGGCT
>NW_015160231.1:800609-814729 GCF_001447785.1 Gekko japonicus
GAACCGCAAGCCCATCGAGTCCACCCTGGTGGCCTGCTTCATGACTCTGGTCATCATCGTGTGGAGCGTGGCCGCCCTCATCTGGCCGGTGCCCATCATCGCCGGCTTCTTGCCCAACGGCATGGAGCAGCGGAGGAGCGCCGCCGCCGCCGCCGCCTCGGGAAGCGCCTCCGGAACGGCCCCCACTTTGGCCAAATAACGCCCCTGGACTCGCCTTCGCTTCTCTGTCGTCGTCCGGTCTCATCCGGGTGTATCGGTGTTGTGGGCGCTAGGAGGGGGGGGGCTTACTATAATTCTGTGGTTTTTTTGGGGGGGGAATGATATTTAAAGGAATATATTTTGTAGATGAAGTTAAAGCCATTCCCGCCCCCCCCCGGGGGAAGAATGCAGAAAGACCGGCGATTTTATAGCCCGAAGGTTTCTTGGCAGTGCATCTCTTGGGTGGGGGGGAATACCTCCCTCCACAACTTAATATGAAAAGGAAATTTATAGGTGTGTCTCATGTTCTCAAAATTCATATCTTTAAAAAAAATAATGACCAAAACCTGTGTATTTGCTTTATAGATATTTTAAAAAACCTGTCATCTCACTATCTTAGTGGACTCTGCACACAGAAATCCATATCCTGTGCACTAGCTGTAAGTCAAAGCACTTATTTGTATAGGAATACACTTTTGTCTTTGCAAAACAAAAACTATTAAAAGAGGGAACTTTTTTGAGGCGGGAGTTAAATTTGCTTACAGGATATATATATATATATACACATTATATATTGTTAATGAAGACTCTGAACTTTAATTACTCTTTTACAATTGTATGTGTGTTTCTTATTGGATATAAGGTGTGATTATTATACGTCTCTTGGGTCCCGAATACAAAGATTTGTCTTCATTGAAGTGTTTAGACTTCACTTGGTCTGTTGCTCTTAAAGTGGTTCTGTAGGAGTTAGCACATCTTCCCAAAGCCTACACAGCCAACCAAGGCTGCATCCCTACATCGTTGGACATTGTGCTGCTGTGGAGCTATAGCGACCCAGGAGATGAACAGCTGCTACAGTGCAGGGGCCCCTAGTGTGGCCGTGGGCATGTGGCACTCGCTGACACCTTTCCTGGTACCTGCCAGGAAGTGAGGTCTTGACTGGCCCTTGGAGATTTGATCAGCTGTGCAGATTTAAAATAACATTGTTTTGGCAGCGGCGGCCAGTGTTGGGTTTATTCTTTCTCACATTCCTCCATGCCAGCGTATTTCTCAAAATCACTCCTCATGTCCCCTGCACTTGGGCTTGCTCTGTGTGTGTGTGTGTGTGGGGGGAGGGGTCTGCTTCCTGCGGTGGCCATTTTGTGGTTGTGCCCACCACCCTGTGTTAGAATTCCAAAGGTGCCCACAGGCTCAGAAAGGTTGGGGACCTCTACTTTAGTGCAATGAGAGCGCAATGTCTAGCAGTGTGTGGACACAGCCCAAGACTCTATCGGAGCATTTTTTTTTGCCTGATGTAATTACAGTTCAGTCATTATGGAAGGACAAGTTGCAGTCCTTGAACTTACTGAGCTTCTGATTTGTTTATATGTTTGAGGAAGGTTGAAAGGGGATGAAAGAGTTCATGATCTGGAGCATGGAATCGTGACTCACCTCTGTATTATTCCAGGATAACTCATAATTCTATCAGGGTGAGTTTTCATTTTTGTGGTCTGTGGCTGACCCCCAAGGTAACAAGAATATGTTCTGTTAAGAGCCCAGCCCTAAATATTTTTACTCTGAAGAATGGCAAGGAAGCCTTACTGGGGATTAAGGCTACCACACTGAACAGATTGATTTATTTAGAAAATTTGTGTGCTGTTCCTCTAGAAATGCATAAAACAATACCAATTGGAAAATTACTTCCAAGCAAATGGTGATTAAGAAAATGTGCATTTTTGTTGTTTAATCAACAATGTATATGGCAATCTACTGTTGGAACAAAGGTTTTGGGTTTGACTACACTAGCTCGGGTTCTGCAAGGAAAGTTTTAAATACTGTTATACGGTTGCAATTGAAGTTATGCAAGAAGAAAGTAAAATGAAGAAATGTCACTTATAGCAATGAAAGTTAAGAAAAAGATTTAGCAGACGTGTATTTTAGGAGCATTCTATAGGCTTTATTCAGGTAACTATAAGTACACATGGACATGTTATATTGCTAGATTGCATCCTGATCCAGCAGGAGAAATTGTCGAGATAAGCAGCCTTCCTTGCATGTAAGCATCTTTTCACATATGTTGTGAATGCAGATGTGCATCTGGATGCTTATCCCTAACTGGACTGCGGTGCTCATCCAAGCACTGTTGAACTGGCTTGGTGCAATTGCTAATGAAGAAAGATGAATTCATTTGAGTCCACTAGTTGTTTCATATACCTAGTTGTGAATGGAGCTTTGGAGTGTTACCAACAGGAATAACTGGGGAGCCTAATCCTTGGTCACAGCCCCCCCTCCAAATATCCATGTTTCTCAAGATCTTAAGTATGCATTCTTCATTTACCAACTTCTAACCTATCTTTAAGCAATTAGACTTGTTGCGTTCTGTCATTAGTAGCAGCAGATATGCAGAAAGCATTTGCTGGTTGTTGTTATTATTATTATTAATGAGATTTCTGAATCACCCAACCCCGCAAGTGGGCTCTGGGCGATTTACAGCATTCAAACAGATAAAATACAATCGGCATGATGAAATTATTACATTGCACTAATAAAACAACCAAACCAGGTGGCAGTCAACCCCTTTTTTGCCAGCTGATGGCAGGAGACGCAGGGCCAAAAGTAGAAAGTTGTGCCCTCAATAATGGATTGATCAGCTTCCAGTAATTAAACAAAAAAATGGAAGCGGCTTAGGGGAATGTAGCATTTGGTTCTGAACAGATGTGTTAATTTTCTAATAGAAACTCCTAAGTGATGTAGAAATCCATAGGTAAAGATTTTGGATGCCGTCCACCCAATGAAGGCAAAACTTCAAGTGACTGTAATGATATTAGAATGCACCTTTGAAATCTCAGTGGAATGGTATTGCTCGTACTTCTGTTAACCTCGCAGACAGATTGACGTCTTTCTCCTGTGCGGGTCTGAAACTCCATTGAATTTGGAGGGACCTAAATGTAAAGTTTAGGATTGGGGTGTAAGGCTGAGATCTTAAGCATATTTACAAAGTAATTGACACTTCTGAGTAAACATTTGTGGGGTCAGGCTGCATATACATTAACCATGTCTTCTCGTGCCCTCTTTTATCAAGCATTTCTAACAACTAGTTTCCATTCCCATGGGAAGGTGACTTGTGACTTGCTTATAATGAAGTCTTATTCTCCTGAAATGTGGGTTCTAGGAGCAGTTGAATTAGTTCTCAGACGTTAGCAACTGTGACTTTCACCTATATGCACTTCCTCACCAGAGTCAGCAAGGTACCTGACAGCCCCTTTTCAGAGTGATTTCCATGCCTACTGGAAGGTGATTTGTTTGCTTAAAATGCAGGGTCATTTCCCTGAATTGTGGATCCTAAGAACAGTTATATTGATTCAGTAGACATCTAGAGTCCTGCACACAATACAGTGACGTCCCCTGCATTTCAGTGGATTTGCTAAATTGCACTTAGCAATTTGAGCGGGGTCATAGAAATTTACAGCATTGTTTACTCAGAGATACTATGGATCAATTGTGTGAAAGAGAAGAATGTGATATGATGACTACCATTCTGTATTTATTAAGATTATTGGAAATAATACAAATTACAAAAAAAAGAGATGAGCTTAGAATTTCAGAATTCGAAAAAATTGCTTGGGCACATTCTGATGGTGAAATGTCAGTATTAACCAACCTTTTTCTGGTAAAAGCCAAGCAAGATTCTTCACACAGGAAAAATTAACATAATGGGGGAACATATCTGAACACATGAAGCTGTTTTGTACAGAAACAGATTGTTGGTCCATGAAGGTCAACATTGTGTAACCCGACTGGCAGCAGCTTTCCAGGCTCTTAAGCTGTTGTTCATATCACAGCCTATTATTTTTACCTAGAGATGCCAAGGATTGAACCTGGGACCTTCTGCAGGCCAAGCATTTGCTCCACCATTGAGCCACAGCCTTTCCCTATATAGGGGTCCATTCCACACTTAGCCCCTCTATATGATCACATGTGTGTCCAGTGCCAGTCTACACCTTGAGTCAGGCTTGGTTAAGGTGGAAGCCCGAGTAAGCCTTGCCTCCATCAACCAATGGTTAAAATTCACAGACAACCCAAAGGGTTGCAGTTTTACAAGGGAGATATAAAAAGACTCCCATGAAGGAGAGAATCTGTCCATGTGGCACCAGTTGAGCATGTAATCTTTTACTGTTGCTTTTATCAGGAGGCTTAGTCAAATATAATTTCCTGTCTGTTTAATAATTATGCAGGATGTTCAGATGTTGGTATCTCAAAGAAGCTTTTAATGGGCGTTAACCGACCGGTTACTATCAGCTGCGCTGAATTTTTTCCGGCAGCTTGCGGAATTCATTGTGAAATTTTATGTACAGATTTTAAATTTTAGAGATTTCTACTGTTGGCAATAGGACGGACCAATTTTATTTTTTAATGATTTTTCTGTATAGCTTTTTGCTATTGACTTGTACTGGTTGTTGGCTGAATAAATAAATTGATTGAGCGGTACATGGAGTCTTATGACTCTATCCTTGTGACTCTAATGAGTTTGCAGAAAAATATCATTTAGCTAGGGAGTGGGGTGGGTGGGGGAAGGTAGCTGTACTGCTCATCCATTGGCATTAGGGCATCTGCTCACTGCGTGCCTATAACACAAAACTGGCCTATCTTAAGCACATGGACAATTTACTAACATGTTGAATAATGAAGTATCCATTTGTAATCAAAACCAAGAATGCTGAGTATGGAATCAAAATCCACTAAATAAGTGCGTTGATTTCACAGGCTTCTTTAAAAAAACGGTGAATCCACTTTAATGCCTCTATGGCAATTACTTTCTTCAAGTAGTACTTGGTTAAAATTTCTGTTTAATTAGGCACTTACTGAACCATAACTACCAGATACCTTGTCAGAGGATGATTTCTTTTCTTGTGAAGTTGAATTAATTTCTTGCTTAATGCACAGCAAGGATTCCCAGGGAAAATCAGCATTTCAACATGTGGAGGGACCTCTTAGAGTCGCTAAGCAATATGAAGTTAGGAATTCAAAAGAAGAACACTCAAGGAGGATAACAAGCAGAGAGAAACGAGAATGACTGTCGCTATTGGGAAAGAAGAGTGATTGGGAGATTGGCCATTGTGTGACAGAGTGTTGGACTGGATGGGCCTTTGGCCTGATCCAACATTGGCGTCTCTTATGTTCTTATGAAGCAAAAAGTAGGCAGGAGATTTTGAGTGATGATTTTGAAAGCTCTTCATAGATCAGTGAAGCAAGACCTTCATTGCCAAGGGAAAGAGAGGTGCAGCTCAGGAAAATGGAAGGAACCAATGCAAACGTTACCTCCTCCAGATTTCAACCAAAGGTCAGCACCAATTTGAAGTATGGCAAATTGTACGGGTTTGGAGAAAACAACAACTCCATTTTATCCTCACAACAACCACCTTGCAAGGTAAGCGAGGCAGCTTGAAAATGCCTGTGTGGTTGGGTTCTCCCTGCACTGGTAAGCCGCTTTTAGCCCCCATTTGATGGTGTGAAAGGTGGGGTTTAAAGATTTCAATAAATAAATAATAGATATGCCATAGTACAGAATGCAGCTTGACCACTGAGAAGTAACTACTGATGCAAGAGTGACTGTGTGGCAGATGTCAAGGGTAGATGAAGGAGCGCACATTATTATTTACATCTTTATACTCTATTTTTCTACTTTGGAGATCCAAAGTGCCTTTCGACACTGTTCTCTCCTCCTCCGTTTTATCCTCATATCAACAAGCCTGTGAAATAGGCGAGGCTGAGGAAGAGTGACTGGTCACCTAGCAAGTTTCTATGGCAAACTGGTGATTCAAACCTGGGTCTCTCAGAATCTTGTGGAGGCCAGTGTGGCCTAGTGGTTAAAACGGCTGGCCTCTAATCTGGAGAACCGGGTTTGATTCCCCACTCCTCCACATGAAGCCTGCTGGGTGACTCCAGTCACAGATCTCTCAGAACTCTCTCAGCCCCACCTACCTCACAAGGTGCCTGTTGTAGGGAGAGGAAGGAAAGGCAATTGTAAGCTGCTTTGAGACTCATTAGGAGCTGCGGTGGCTCAAGTGGTTAAGATGCTGAACTGCAGGCTGTAGAAGGCCAGTAGTTCAGCAGTTCGAGACCCGAGTGTGCCGCATGACGGAGTGAGCTCCCGTCTCTAGTTCCAGCTCCTGCCAACCTAGCAATTCGAAAGCAAGAAATTGCAAGTAGATAAATAGGCACCACTTTGGTGGGAAGGTAACAGCGTTCCGTGCACCTTGGTGTTTAGTCATGCCGGCCACATGACCACAGAAACGTCTTCGGACAGCGTTGGCTCTTCGGCTTTGAAACGGAGATGAGCACCGCAACCCTAGAGTCGGATTCAACTGGCTTTCGAGCAAGGGAACCTTTACCTTTGAGACTCATTAGGGTAGAGAAAAGCAGGGTATAAAAACCAGCTCTTCTAATCCAATACCGTGGTGGCAGTAGGAAGACAGCCATCTCCCTTTATTTGGCACGTCCTTTCCCCTCCCTTTCCTCCCAGCTTATTAAGTTTTGAATAGAGAATAGAGGCAAAAAGACCGGGGAAGGAGAATCATTATGTAGAAGGAAACTGACTGTCTCTATTATGGTAGTACCTCAGGTTCACTCATGAGTCACAGTGCCATTAAGGTAGATATTGCACAGAGCAAAAGAGAACCGTACCTGCTCTGAAAGGCTCGTGGACTGAAATGCTCTCAGATGCCCAAAAAAGATTTGAAGCTAAGTAAGTAAATCAGATCCAGAGTAATATAGCAATGACCAGGCAAAAGAAGTATCTGAAATCTCAAAAGAACAATGTAAGAAAAAAGTTATTCCACTGCTTCCTTACACATTAATTCTTTGATATTGCTACAGGTGACATTTTTCAGACATCAAACAGGAGGGTCTAAAATGACTGACTGTACTCCTGAGTTTTTTACGCTTTTCCAACAGCCACGTTAAGAGCACAGTAACTGTATAGAAAAAGAGAACTCTTGTAGCAATGACTATGACCACTCCAGCATCAATTCCAATGGTACCTTAAAAACTGCAATGTTGTATCTGTCAAAACGGCACACTGTCCCAGTAGGGAAGGCAAGAGATGACCATTAGAAACACCTTAACCCATCCCTCAACCCCTCCATGATGCTGCCTTGATACATGCCACAACACAAAGGCTGCATTCAGGAGTCACTATGAAGTTTTTTATTTATTTTGTAACAAATTCTGGTTAGTCTACCAAATATACAAATCCCAGCTGGTGTGCCAAGTCATAAGAACATAAGAAAAGCCCTGCTGGATCAGATTAGTGATCCATCTAGTCCAGCATCCTGTCTCACACAGGGACCAACTAGTCACTGTAGAAGGCCAACAACAGGGCATAGGGTCTGAAGCCTTCCCCTGAGGTTGCCTCCTGGCACTGGGATTCATGGATTTCCTGCTTCTGAATGTGGAGGGTTTCTTTAAGCCACTGATAGACCTATCCTCCATGAATCTCTCATCCCCTTTTAAAGCCATCTGTGCCAATTTGTCAGCTTCTCACTTCCTGTCTGCCTTCTGGCAAGGAGAATAGAACTTTAGCATGGCAGAGGACCCAAGGAGGCAGGGCAGGGGAAAGCTAGTGTGATGTGGCGACATTGTCATACCTGGGTCCAAATTTCCATTCAGCTGTCAAGCTTATTGGATGATTCATTCTCTTTCTCTCTGCATAACCTACTTTAGAAGGTTGTTGCAAGGACTCAGTGGAGGAAGACAGAGCCATGCACACCACACTTGAATTTGCCTTATTCTGACTCAAACCATTGGTACCTCAAGGTCAGTATTGTCTACTCTGATTGGCAGTGGCTCTCCAGGAATTCCAGCTGAGATCTTTCACATCACATCACATTACCTGACCATTCTATGTTAGGGATGTTGGAATATGCAAGGTCTATTGTGCATAGATAAAAGAAAATGAGAAGAACACCCTGCAGGGGGCAGTAGAGGGACTAGCTAGCATAGTGAGATTTGGGATTTCCTACTATTTTCAAATTGTCTCCTTGTTTCCTGATTGGCTCAATTTTTCCTGCTCCTGCTGAGAACAGTTCACTCCTGGCCTCCTCCTAGCTAGTTAGATAGTCTTACTTCCTTCTTTCTTTCAAAGTTTCTTCTCTTCTTAATAAACCGACTTTATTCTTTAAACAGCTTGTGCTCTGCTTTACTGCATATCTACACTCTGCCAACAAGGGCTTGAACCTGGGACCTTCAGCATACAAAGCAGATGCTGTGCCTCTAGCAATGGCTCAACCCCACTACTGTGAGCTTTTTGTGATAGATACAGCTGTAGCAAAGCAGATGGAATGGTGGAATGGCATACAGACCGTGCTATTTACCACGTCATTCTGCAAAGGTGGCTCTAGTAACAAGAAGGCACATCTCCTGGTATGAAATATCCATTTATTGTAAATAAATAAGTGAATGAATCAACACACATAAATACCAGATTGGACTGCAAATGTGCCGTAAGCCCAAAGTCATACAATAATTAGATACAATTGTTTAAAAAGATTGTAAATATACCCTTACAGCCTGATTTGTTGCATAGTTCTTTAGAAGGAAATCTTGGATCCAACAGAACATCCTCCCAGATTACTTGCTTAAGATTTGTGGTCTTAAGAATTTGGAACAGTTACATATTCTCTTCCCACCACCCACCAAAATTGGCAGAGATGTGTGTGGGGAGAAATCTTCCATTTGGAGATTTAGGAATCAATGACAATAGCCGAATCAGGCTTAAGCAAATGAGTGTGCTTAAGCTCTATTGAATTCTGATTCCTGGAATGGTAGCAAATCCTCTCTATTAAAATGAAAATCCATTCTGCACTTGCTTGGATTCCCCCCCCCCCTGTAGCTGAACAGGTAAATATATCACTCCATCAGCTTTCTATGAGTTGAGTTGCACGGGAAGTACACAACAACCTAGGAACACAAAAAGGGATTTCAGTATGCTTCCCCAAAAGAACTGCCCGCTCCATTAGCTGGAGGTACATCAGGGTATAGAATACACGGCACCAAGGATTCGATCACTCAGGTAGCTACTATGTCAAAATTAGAACATAGATTTTCTTAATGGTTGAACCCCAGACCCAACCTGTGAAATCTGTAATAATTAGCGGCGCATGACTCCATTTATACTCCCTTTCCTCCCTAATGGGGATCCCAAGAGGCTTACATCCTTCTTTTCTCCTCCATTTTATCGTCACAGCAACCCTGTGAGGTAGGTCAGGCCGAGAGTGTGTGAGTGGTCCAAGGGCACCCAGCGAGCTTCCATAACAGAGTGAGGATTCGAACTTGGGTTTCCCAGCTCATAATCCAACACTGTTCACTGCACCACACTGCCTCTCGATTTCCTTAGTACAAGTCCAATTCTCTACGCTGTATAATGTGGTGGCTTGTACAAGTAAAAACTTAAAAAATTCATTCCGGCACGAGTTTTTGTGAGTCAGAGCTCAAGTGAGCTCTGAGTCACAAGAGCTCGTGCTGGAATAAATTTTGTTCGTCTTTAAAGTGCCCGTGGGCTTCTGTTTTATTTGGAACAATAGATTAACACGGCTTCC
This sequence comes from Gekko japonicus, assembly GCF_001447785.1. Lineage (NCBI taxonomy): Eukaryota > Metazoa > Chordata > Lepidosauria > Squamata > Gekkonidae > Gekko > Gekko japonicus. Next base: position 810,383 of record NW_015160231.1, read on the forward strand.
CATGGGCTTGTGTCAGGAAAGCCACAAGATATCAAATGTGGGGCTGCCTTTGAAGACAAGCCAGAAACGAAAACTGTTTCAGAATGAAGCCGCGGGATTGCTGGTCAGCACAGATTTGAGAGAGTGCATCTAAACAAGTGCTTAAGGAACTACACTGATTGACAACTTGTTTCTGGACACACTTCAGACTACCTTTAAAGCCCTGAATGGTCTGGAACGAGGGTTACAGGCCACCTACTTCAATGTGAACTTGCCGGGCACTGAATCCATTCCTTTCTTCTATTTATAACCTAGCCTTCCTCTAAGGAGCAGAGGGTGGTTTTCATAGACGACATTTTGGCACCTTTAAGACCAGCAAAGAGCTCTCCGAGCCACTGAGTGCAAGCTTTGTTCTGTTGCTTCAGACCAACAGGGCTGCCCACCTGGCTCTGTTTTCATAGACGATGTTATTATCCCATTCTTAAACTTCACAACAACCCTGCGTTTTTCCAAAAGAAAAATAGCTGTGAGAAAGGACATTCATACGGAAATAGGAAGACGGAAACACCCAAGGGTGTTTGAAAAATAATGATCCCACAAGGGATGAGGAGAGAAAAAAATTGTTAAATGTTCGGAAAATAGGTTGGGGTTTTTTTGTTTTTGTTTAAAAAAAAACATGCTTACATATCTAGCAGGAAAACAATTACTATTCTATTTCCAGTGCAATTCCAAGCAGAATTACAGTATTTGAAGTTCGCTGAAATCAACGGGAAGAAAAATAGCTGTGAGAAAGGACATTCCTACTGAAACAGGAAGACGGAAACACCCAAGGGTGTTTAAAAAATAATGATCCCACACGGGATGAGGAGGGAAAAAAAAAGTTAAATGTTCGGAAAATAGGTTGGGGTTTTTCTTTTTTTTTTTTTTTTAAAAAAAAACATGCTTACATATCTAGCATGGAAATAATTACTATTCTATTTCCAGTGTAATTCCAAGCAGAATTACAGTATTTGAAGTTCACTGAAATCAACGGGTGTAGAAGGTTGTAAGTCTGCTTAGGACTGCATTGCTAGCAAAATAAGCGATGGAAAGTCATGTCGACACTCAGTTATCCACAATCATTGATTTTGCAAGGCTTCATTTTATTTCCAGTTAATTTCAGCAGACTCAAATGACATATTCCCCCCTTGATATTGGTGCTGTTACCAGCCTCATCTTCAAACATGGATTAGATTGACATTGCCCTTCTAAGTTCATTTCCTACATAAAAAGCTTCCAGAGTAGCTAAACAACAGAATGTAGAGCACACACAAAGAAGATGCACTGGGAGTCCCGTATCAGTGTTGCTCTTTCAACTCTGTAATTTAATTATTTATTTTGTATTTTTTTTACACCCTTCCTCCTCCTCCTCCTCCTCCTCCTCCTCCTCCTCAGGAGAAGAAGGAACAGAAGGAGGAGGAGGAAAAAAAGAAGAGTTGGATTTGTACCCCGCCCTTCACTTGGAGTCTCAGAGCAGCTTACAATCTCCTTCCCTTCCTCTCCTCACAACGGACACCCTGTGAAGTAGGTGGGGCTGAGAGAGCTCATAGAGAACTGCTCTTTAGAAAACAGCTCTGAGAGAACTGTGACTGGTCCAAAGTCACCCGGCTGGCTTCATGTGGAATAGTGGGGAATCAAACCTGGTTCTCCAGATTAGAGTCCGCTGCTCTTAACCACTACACCAAGCTGGCTTCTCAGGGTGTGTGTGTGTGTACATCCATCTCCCACCTTCCATTTCTCTTTCACAACAGTCTTGTGAGGTAGGTTAGATCGAGAGATAGTGACTGGCCCAAGGTCACAGAGCGAGCTTTGTGGCACAGTGGCAGAGTGAACAACCAGATCCTCATCTAACTCTTTTAACAACCACACCAAGCTGGCTCTCGTTTATCAGCTGCAATTCTTGCCTCGGAATGGAGTTTTAGAGATTAGCAGAATTTGCATTCCTGTAACCATGCAAAGGTAAAAGCTGCGGAGCTGTGGTGGCTCAAGTGGTTAAGACACTGAACTGCAGGCTGTGGAAGGTCGGTAGTTCAGCAGTTCGAGACCCGAGTGCCGCATGACGGAGTGAGCTCCCGTCTCTAGTTCCAGCTCCTGCCAACCTAGCAGTTCGAAAGCAAGAAATTGCAAGTGGATAAATAGGTACCACTTCAGTGGGAAGGTAACAGCGTTCTGTGCGCCTTGTTGTTTAGTCATATGGCCACATGACCACGGAAACGTCTTCGGACAGCGCTGGCTCTTCAGCTTTGAAACGGAGATGAGCACCGCAACCCTAGAGTCGTATTCGACTGGCTTTCGAGATAGGGAACCTTTACCTTTACTTTAACCATGCAAATGGATGGGCTTCCTGTGACCCATCTTTCTAATACCAGGAGTGTGTGACTCGACTGTTTCAAGTTGCTCTGTTCATCAGTTCATCCAATCAACCTAATGTTCAGTGGCACATTTGACACGTACACTTGGAAGTCTCCCATCATACCTAATCAGTGATGCTTTTAATGGCCTGTCTAATCTATGGAAAGTGGCATCTGCGAAAAGGCCGACACTTATCTTAAATGTCAAATTTGTGACGAGATTACCATCTGTGTATCAACAGATGCTGAGAATGAATGCAAGGGAGGAAACAAAAAAATCATTTAAGACAAAAACTTTTTTAAACCTTCTATCTGAAGAACTGACTGAGCCATTTTTAAATGCTCTGCACCCATATGGTTCATTAAATTATACAGAATGAGAAACAGTAGCAATATTTATTAACACAAGGGCCTATGGAGTGATGTTTTGAAGCATTATTGAGAATGTGCCATTGAGATCGTGTATCACGTTAATAATACCAAACCAAGGAAGTTGCTACAGGGCAATGCAAATGTTAGTTTTGCCTTCTTTTGTTCTCCTACACTGGGTCCATCTGCTCATCTCAGTGCTTAGAACAATGCTCACAGAGGATGTGTCATGTTAGACCACATTGCTTACCTGCAAGGTTACAGCACCAGATTGTAGACCTGATGAGAATCTGTCCAAAGAGATCCCTATGATTTATTTAAACTGTTGCAATTTATACCCTGGCTAGTGTGGCTCAAAAAAGAACATGCAAATTAATTAAAATTTAAGACAACAAAATCCCAGCAACAAAATGTAGCAATTAACAACTATAGTAATAGTAAGTGCTAACAGAAATCACTACTAAAATCATCACTACCTCCAAAAAACCTCAACGGACCACTCTGAATGTTCCCTGGAACATTTAACCCCCCCCCCCCACAAAATTAGTCTATTTATAAAAAGGGAGAAGAAGAAGAGAAGGTTTTTCTATCCTGCTTTTCTTTACCATAAGGAGTCTGAAAGCAGCTTACAATCACCTTCCCTTCCTCTCCCCACAACAGGCACCTTGTGAGCTCTGAGGGAATGGTGACTAGCCCAAGGTCACCTAGCAGGCTTCATGCGGAGGAGTGTGGAATCAAACCTGGTTCTCCAAATTAGAGGCCACTGCTCTTAACCACTAAAGCACATTGGCTCGCTGGAGTTCCCTAGTGAGGTTGCCACCACTGACAAGGCCCTGCTCCTTGCTCTGTGCAGCTTCACACCAGACAATTCCACTCGTAGAGAAAGGCCCCACCAAATTATCTTATGATGTGGAGGGGCTCATGTGGGAGAAGGCATTCCTTAATGTAACATTGCTGCTCTGTGCATTATTGAAAATGAATGATGAAAGAACTGCAGCAATGGACGACTTCTGGTCTATGGAATAGCGATGACAGATGCTCTCCCCACAACGGGGAAGAACGAATCGCACACCAGCAGCCTGGAGGGGTGCCACCTCAAGTGACACCCCTGCGGAGCCTTTGTGATAGGCTCCAGGCCAGGGGGCTTTTGAGGGGTAGCCTCTTCGACGGCGTAATGCTGGAGAATTGAGGCTCCCCTACGCCCCGACGGTCCAGTCGCTGAGTGGCCTTTGGGCACAAGCTAGACTGACCGGGACAAGTGCTGGAGATCGAGCAGAATGGCGTAAAACCGAGCGTGGTCAGAGAAACTGACCGACAATGAACATGAGTTCTGAATAAAACGGAGTAGTTTGAAAAGCGACCCCCCCGCGGTTGAAAAAAGAGATTGCAAAGAGGGACGCCTCTTATGCGAATGAGCGGCTAACGGACATGAAGGGGGAGAGGGGAGGAAGTAAACCAAAAGTGTTTTGAGAGACTTATCTGAATTGCGAAGTTGTTTGGTGAGTTTTCCGAGTTGTGTGGAAGCGGCAGAAACTGTAAACAAAAGAGGAGAGATGGTGGCCCAGCAGAGAAAGTTTAAAATGAAGCCGGGCAGTCAGAGTCCGAAATC
>NW_015160231.1:815017-816560 GCF_001447785.1 Gekko japonicus
AGTGGATGAACTTGTAAATGAAATGGAGTCAGCCTACAGGGCATACTCCAATTACATTAAAAAATAGCCTACCTGGAGAAATAGTGGTCAGGTTTTCAAGAAGACAAACCAGAGATGCCATTTTAAAAGCAACATCAGCAACTCCACTGAAAATGGGAAATGTAACCATCAAAACCTTAAAGGACATTCCATTTGAAATTAGACAAAAGAGAAAAAATTACAAGGACTTAATTTCTTTCCTTCAAACTAATGGGATATCATACAGATGGGCGGTTCCGGAGGGTGTCATCTGTAAGATCAACGATAGAAGAGAGAAGATAGACTCCACCTTTAAAGCTAAAGAATTTTTGAGACGTCAGCTGGGGACAGATGAAGAGTCCAAAGAGGAAGAAACGAAGTCTAGTGACTCTGCTACCTCTGGAACGGAAGAGGACTCTGTGGCAAAAAAAGGGTGCAGGACCTGCCAGAGTGGTATACGATTTTAGAGACAGAAAGCTGAAGTAAAGGCAGAAGGACTTGGGAAATGGCCTTTTGAAGCGAAGAACAAGATGATCAGAGATTTCTCTCATAACAACTAATAAAATAACATATAAATAGTGAATTATTATAAGCAAGAACTCTATAAGTATATTGTGACATTAACACTTATGGTACTAACATTTTTACTAACAGTGAAAAGATCTCCTTCTCTTGGGGTTTTAGTCTAGTGTGGTTTGCTTTCCTTTATCCTTAGTTGTAGTCCCTTCCCTAATATTTCTTTGTAGTTTTTGTAGTATTTGCAAAATAAAAAAATATCCCTCTGGGGATTTAAAAAGAAAGAAAGAAAGAAAGAAAGAAAGAAAGAAAGAAAGAAAGAAAGAAAGAAAGAAAGAAAGAAAGAAAGAATTGTAGCAACATCACCACTACCCCTCTCCCATTTTTTAGGTTGGTGCATTCTTCTTTGTAATCCAAGACAAATGATTGGCTGAACTGCAGGCACACACATGAATACATGCCAGTGAATTATTTCATACATCATTTAACTCAAACCTAACACTAACATTTCACAGCTTTTATCCAGAGCTGTAAAACACAGCCATCACGCCACATCAGATAGCATGTATATTTGCAAATCTTCGTTTTAAACTGAGATGCTGACATCGCCCAGAGGTTAGTGTCAACTCTTTTTTTTTTTGAGCGCCCGGAGGGGATTTTTTATTGATTTTTTATCCACTACAAAAACTATAACAGAAAAGAGGGGAGGGGGAAAACTACACATACAGGAGAAAGTAAAGAACCCACTACTAACTAAAAATCCAAGAGAGGAGCTCCTCCAACTAGCTTAGATACATTGAGTCTACTCATCGTTAAACCCTTTATAAACTGAGTCAAACATTTATAACCTTTTACCCTTAGAGTTTAAATTTAACTGTCTAGTAACAGTACCTCCAATCATCCCCAGGAACCAAAGTTCTCAAAGGCACAATTCAGAGTCCTTCAGCCTTTACTTCTTCTTTTCCCCTCTCTTCCGCAACTTGTAGGGACTTTTTGGGGCTGCTGCCCC
>NW_015160231.1:817085-821603 GCF_001447785.1 Gekko japonicus
CGTTTGTTTACTTTCACAAAAATTTTTAAAGTCTCTGAATGTGCGCTTGATCGCTTGGCCTCACTTGGGTAAGTACTTCTAGACAGTTTCTATCATGTTTTCTCCCGCTCCCCCCCTCAATCGCTCAAGAATTCATGCGCATGGGAGGCGTCCCTCCCCTGCTCGCTTTCCCCCCATTCAGTAAGGTAGGGTGGGGAGCTACTTTTCCTCTTTAAACGCTATGAAACTGACTCACATTCATAATCAGTCGTTCGACCTCGGTTTCATTTCTTTTCTGCCGCATGATCTCCTTCGCTCGGCCCGGTCAGCGTTGCTAAGCCCATTCGGTCTCTCGGCACGGAGAACTGTTGGAACGAAGAGGTGCCTCAATTTTCAGGCATTCTGCCCTCGAAGAGGCAGCCTCTTGAAAGTTCCATGGCCAGGGTCCTTTCGCCAGGACCCAGGGGGAGGTTTGTGAGCCTGCGCAGCCCCTTCTTCGACTGGAGTGCAGCTTCACCCCCGGGAGGTCCGGGAGGTGAGTCTGCTAGCGCGCCGCCATCAACCGGAAGTCCAGGTTAGTGTCAACTCTTAATGAAGTTGAACAATGACTACTGAAGATAAGCTTTTTGGCTAGAGGGAAAAAAATAACTGCAGAATTACAGGGGCGGGGGGAAGGTGAGAACTAGGTAAAGGTGTTTTGGCTGCAAGTCTTTGCTAGCGATTCAGGACAAAATTGTTTCTTCATATCCTTTTCATTCACTTTTACCTTTTCTCTTTTTCTACCTCCCCTGGTTCTCCAGGACTTGTCTTACAGACCAATAGCCTGACTCTATATATGTTTACTTGGAACTAACTCCTACCAAATTCCAATAAGGCTTGCTCCAAAGTATCCAGAACCTGATCGCTACAAACCAATCTTTCCTACACCAAAAAAAAAAAAGTAACGGTAATGTTTCTTTAATGAGTGCAGATATCCCATCAACAGGCCTTAATGGCTGTGATCAAGCAGCTCATCTGGGCTTAGGGTAGATCATCCCTTGGCCTTGGCTGAAAGGCCTGGGCATGTCTGTGTGAAAAGTAAGCACACTTTGGATGCTGGAAGACAGAGGACCAGACAGACTAAGCTTGCCAATTGGCCCATAGCGCATAGAAGCCCTGACCTAGATAGCCCAGGGGCTACACAGATCTTGTCGGATCTTGGAAGCTAAGCAGGGTCGGCCTTGGCCAGTATCGTTGGAATTGTCGCTTCAGCCTCCAGAAGCAAGTGACCACAGAGTTGTAGGCAGATAGGCAGACACTAAGCATCTTCCTGCTTATGACACTGAGAATCCCTTTGAAGTGTAGTTTAACGCTCTTTATGGAAACGCAACTTCCTTCCGTCCCTTTCCTCTCTCTTTCTCCCCCTCTCTCTTCCATGCACAAAAGATGGAGAAGCAGGATGCCTCTCAGCATCCGCTTCCATCTCCTAGCTAGATAGCACAGGAACTGTCTCTATTTCTCTACCCCGCACTATCAAGCATGTATTTCTAGAATAAAACAGTTATTATTTTGTTTCAGACTGAAACTTGGCTCTGTAACTTTTTAAAAAATAAATTATTTTGAAAATTTTTCAATAAATATAACAACAAAGCGAAACAGAACAAGTATATGAGCAACAGGCTAATGCATGAATATACAGTTTTACAATACAAAAGAAGGGGCAAAAGATGAAAAAGGAACATATAGAAGCATGATGAAATTAGAAGGCCTTTAACAGAGATTTAACAGTTTTAGCTATCTTTCGGCTGTGTCTTGTGGATTATAAAAGAACAAAGAGTCAACAGCACAGTATACCAGTTTTAACATGTAGTTATGGTCATAATAAAGCTATAAAGCAATTAATATGTGGGTTCAAAGATCCAAATGCACCATAGTCATTCATAAATTCCAGAATTGGCCACAACAGAAGGTAAAAGGAAGACTGATAGGATTATCAATAGAATATAACTTTGCAGTCTTGCAAGTACATGGTAGATTTGGGACAAAGTACTGCTGCATTATAGCCAAGTGCACTCTGCTAAATAAAGAAGGATCTGGATGACCAAAACCAGTAACCTTCCTACAAGTATTTCGATGGGTAAAGTAAAGGTAAAGGTTCCCTTGCTTGAAAGCCAGTTGAATCCAACTCTAGGGTTGTGGTGCTCATCTCCGTTTCAAAGCCGAAGAGCCAGTGCCGTCCGATGACGTTTCCGTGGTCATGTGGCCGGCATGACTAAACACCAAGGCACATGGAACGCTGTTACCTTCCCACCAAAGTGGTACCTATTTATCTACTTGCAATGTCTTGCTTTCGAACTGCTAGGTTGGCAGGAGCTGGAACTAGAGATGGGAGCTCACTCCGTCATGCGGCACCCGGGTCTCGAACTCCTGAACTACCGACCTTCCACAGCCTGCAGTTCAGCGTCTTAACCACTTGAGCCACCGCAGCTCCAACAGCCTCTATTCAACAGACAAGACATTTTTCTCCAGGTCAGTTTGTAACCTTAAGACAGACTGCTGGGAGTTTGGTTGGGATCTCATGCAGGGTAATGGGGGAGGATGTTACAGGCTGTCGCCCTTTGGAACTGGGGTGGTACAAGCGGGGAGAGAGAGCACACGCTTCTTTCCCAACCTTGCCACTTAGCTCCAACAGCCAGACCACGGGAGGTGGGCGGCACGAGCAGGGAAGGAGTGTGGGCACCTTCCCCACTTGGGGCGCTGCCAGGGGGCTCCGACAGGCCACCTCCTCTTTCTGTAGCTGATAAGAGCTGGAAAACATGAGTGAGGAGGGAGCATGCCCACCACCGCTGCTTGGAGCTGGTGAAGGTTCATAGAGGCCTAGGCACTTCCACATTCATGCCACTAGGGGGCAAGCTTCCTCTGGTGCTGAACTCTCACGAGTTTAAGTAGCAAAATGCGAACAGTCAGTCCTGCCTCCCTTGCCTCTCCGCCAAAGGAAACCAAAAAAAACCCCCCCCCCCCCCCCCCGTGTAATTTCTCATTGCTTGGAGAAGCAGAGGCATACAATAATGCATAAATTGTATATTTACTTACTATGTATATTTACTTAGAACTAAACTTGGTGTAAGTCCATGGCATTTCTTCGGATTTGCACAACCCTCCCACTGGACTCAAACTGTTCCAGAAGCAATTGTTGCTTGTGAGCTGCCACTTCCATGTGCAGAGATGGTGGGATGCAGGATAACAGACCACAAAGAATTCTGCCTCAGTCATGAGCCCTTGCATAATCTCACCTGCTTGGGGTAGCACCGCTGGGCTTTTACACTGCAAGGCAGTCATGGAAAAGGGCTCTTACTAGTGAGTAAATTAGGAAGAGAGTGGTGGGGCTGCTTTTTGCAAGTGACACTGACTTTAAGTTTTTCCTGCATCTGATGTCTCATTAAGCAGAATCAACATCTGATTTAGAAACTTCTCTCACAAGTTTTGACTTTCAGTCTAAGAGGTTTTCACAAGTGATGCTGAGAACATGACCGCTAAACTGAATTTCAGCCTATATGGACTGCAGGTGATACTTTAATGTCTTCAGGCGCTTTATCACAGGCAATGCATTCTTGAGCAGCCATATTACTTAATTCCTTCTCTGTTGACTGCTGGTGAAAGATTACAACTGTAGTGGAAGAGAACAGACCCAGAGGGCGCCTTTATAATGGAATGGGATTGTAGTCCACTTCAATGACATTGTAGGTATCAACTGCTTTTACTGCATTGTCCTACGAGACCTTGTTATCTATTTTCTGTTTTGTTCATAGTATGCCTTGCTTTAGATTTTGTGTTGTTGTTTGCATTGGTCCTTAATTTTGTAATCCCAGTCCACTTGCATTGTTCATTGGTTTCTAGGATTCCCGTGTCGTCGTCCCCGGCCACCCGTGGGGGATGAGGACGTAGTGTTGCCAGATCTAGTTTGTGAAACTCCTGGAGGTTTGGGGATGGAGCCTGGGGAGGACAGGGACCTCAGTGGGGGACAATGGCATAGAGCCTACCCTTCAAAGCATCCATTTTCTCCAGGGCAATTGATCTCTGTAGTCTAGAGATGAGCTGTAATTCTGAGGGGTCCCCAGGTCCCACCTGGAGGCTGGCATCCCTTCTGGTTTGCCTCATGCTGATTGCACTGTTGATATCGTGTAATCTACCTTGAGTCCCAGAAACAGGGGTCATTTCCTGCAGGAGCGCACAGGAGCGGAGCTCCGGCAGTAAAGAGCCCAGGAGGCGGGCAGCCCTCAGTCAGAGCAAGAAGTGGCCAGGTAAGCTGCAGAGCCCCCCCGCCCCCGGCCCAAAACAGTCCAGTGGCACCTTTAAGACCAAGGTTTATTCAGGTACAAGCTCTCCCTCCTCTGCGAGGACAGATCTGCACGTTCCCCCCCCCCAATAGCTAGCAATCCAAAACAGTCCAGTGGAGCCTGAGCGGTGGGTGTTGCCTTCTGACACACTTCCGGTGATGTCAGGGGGTGTGGCATATGCAAATAAGTTATGCTAATGAGTTATGCTGATGAGCTCCTGCAC
>NW_015160231.1:821654-830990 GCF_001447785.1 Gekko japonicus
CCCCGGTCCAAAACAGTCCAGTGGCACCTTTAAGACCAAGGTTTATTCAGGTCGAGCTCTCCCTCCTCTGCGAGGACAGATCTGCATGTCCCCCCCCCCACTAGCTAGCAATCCAAAACAGTCCAGTGGAGCCTGAGCGGTGGGTGTTGCCTTCTGACATACTTCCGGTGATGTCAGGGGGTGTGGCATATGCAAATGAGTTATGCTAATGAGTTATGCTAATAAGCTCCTGCACCTCTTTTTCTACAAAATGACCCCTGCCCAGAAAGAGAGGTGAAGTATAAACAAAGTACAATAAAAGCAACGAGCGCCTATCACACAAAACACTTGAGCAATAACAAACGTAGCACAATAAATAGCATAGGATCCCCACTTCCTGCCCAATCAAAATGTCCCTTTTCTCCAAATTCTTGATATTCTCTGTTGCCCAGTGACAGTGAAACACTGTGTGCAGGCACCACACTGTGTGCAGTCTCCTCCAAGCCCCTCTGATAAAGGAGATTCTCCAAACTAGTTTGATAAAGCCAAAATCTGCATATGTAAATAGTTACTGACTGGGAGTTTTGCTTGGGCTAGTGAAATGACATTAAAAAAACCCCACGAGGGACAGAATTCAGCTAAGGTAAGCATTTTTTTAAAAAAACCCACTTCGACTTCAAAAACTACTTGAGCCACCGCAGCTCCAAAAGGGCTCTTACTAGTGAGTACATTAGGAAGAAAGTGGTGGGGCTGCTTTTTGCAAGTGACACTGACTTTAAGTTTTTCCTGCATCTGATGTCTCATTAAGCAGAATCAACATCTGATTTAGAAACTTCTCTCACAAGTTTTGACTTTCAGTCTAAGAGGTTTTCACAAGTGATGCTGAGAACATGACCGCTAAACTGAATTTCAGCCTATATGGACTGCAGGTGATACTTTAATGTCTTCAGGCGCTTTATCACAGGCAATGCATTCTTGAGCAGCCATATTACTTAATTCCTTCTCTGTTGACTGCTGGTGAAAGATTACAACTGTAGTGGAAGAGAACAGACCCAGAGGGCGCCTTTATAATGGAATGGGATTGTAGTCCACTTCAATGACATTGTAGGTATCAACTGCTTTTACTGCATTGTCCTACGAGACCTTGTTATCTATTTTCTGTTTTGTTCATAGTATGCCTTGCTTTAGATTTTGTGTTGTTGTTTGCATTGGTCCTTAATTTTGTAATCCCAGTCCACTTGCATTGTTCATTGGTTTCTAGGATTCCCGTGTCGTCGTCCCCGGCCACCCGTGGGGGATGAGGACGTAGTGTTGCCAGATCTAGTTTGTGAAACTCCTGGAGGTTTGGGGATGGAGCCTGGGGAGGAGAGGGACCTCAGTGGGGGACAATGGCATAGAGCCTACCCTTCAAAGCATCCATTTTCTCCAGGGCAATTGATCTCTGTAGTCTAGAGATGAGCTGTAATTCTGAGGGGTCCCCAGGTCCCACCTGGAGGCTGGCATCCCTTCTGGTTTGCCTCATGCTGATTGCACTGTTGATATCGTGTAATCTACCTTGAGTCCCAGAAACAGGGGTCATTTCCTGCAGGAGCGCACAGGAGCGGAGCTCCGGCAGTAAAGAGCCCAGGAGGCGGGCAGCCCTCAGTCAGAGCAAGAAGTGGCCAGGTAAGCTGCAGAGCCCCCCCGCCCCCGGCCCAAAACAGTCCAGTGGCACCTTTAAGACCAAGGTTTATTCAGGTACAAGCTCTCCCTCCTCTGCGAGGACAGATCTGCACGTTCCCCCCCCCCCAATAGCTAGCAATCCAAAACAGTCCAGTGGAGCCTGAGCGGTGGGTGTTGCCTTCTGACATACTTCCGGTGATGTCAGGGGGTGTGGCATATGCAAATGAGTTATGCTAATGAGTTATGCTAATAAGCTCCTGCACCTCTTTTTCTACAAAATGACCCCTGCCCAGAAAGAGAGGTGAAGTATAAACAAAGTACAATAAAAGCAACGAGCGCCTATCACACAAAACACTTGAGCAATAACAAACGTAGCACAATAAATAGCATAGGATCCCCACTTCCTGCCCAATCAAAATGTCCCTTTTCTCCAAATTCTTGATATTCTCTGTTGCCCAGTGACAGTGAAACACTGTGTGCAAGCACCACTCTCAGTCTCCTCCAAGCCCCTCTGATAAGGGAGATTCTCCAAACTAGTTTGATAAAGCCAAAATCTGCATATGTAAATAGTTACTGACTGGTAGTTTTGCTTGGGCTAGTGAAATGACGTTAAAAAAATCCCACGAGGGACAGAATCCAGCTAAGGTAAGCATTTTTTAAAAAAACCCACTTCGACTTCAAAAGGATGGAAGAGATTTAAGCAGGAACATAACTCTCCCATGGAGATCAGTAGGACTCAGAAGGACTGTGATTGGATGGTGCTGTAAAAGAAAGCTCTAATAGAACCATAAAAGCATCTCTAAAAGAAAAGCTAGTCATAAGACCTGTTCTTGGTTTTATAAGTATGGACCACTGCATCGCAACTTCCCAAGTTCTCTTTTTAGGATGCCTTAACTACACTGAATTAATCACTTCCGCATAACTGACTCTGGCAGCAGAATAATGGGCTATTACATCATAGATGAAGGAGCTTTTTGTTTTTAGAGGGAGGCAGCGTAGACAGGGACTCGTCTCCTTCAGAAACCTTGTCTGTAAATGATCATGCATATTCCTTTTTGTAGAACTTGTTTCCATGGGAACAGATCTATGTTCATTGAACTTCATAAAAGATGTGGCACTTCAGCCATTTTCCCGCACAGTGTTCAATGGAGATCGTCTTTATTTTCTTTCCTTAGTAAGTAAAATCTCAGGGGAAATATAAACATAGTAATGGCCCGAAGTTAAGAAGAGTTAGCTTGCAGAAATCAAGATTCCTCATACCTATCACATACCACTTAAAGTTCTCCAGACTACTAGCATCTGGTGAAAAATTGAAAATACTGCCATTAATAAATATGGTGAGTTCCCAATAGTACTCTATGAAAAGTACAGATGAAGGGGCTAAATATGGATTCGGTAGAGCGTTTAGCCAGTCTAAAATCTGCAGGGTTTTATGAGGAGGGAGGCTGCTTTTGTTGGGTCCCTCCACTCCAAACTGATACACACTCAGTTCATATGCGCTGCTCCTGGTTAAGTATTAAGACATTCAGAAAACAGCTGGCAGACTTGTGCTATCACAGTACACTGAAATGTGCTATAAAGGAAACAGGTTCATCAAATTATGCATGGGGTAGAGAAAGGAGATGGAGAAAGGGCCCCCCCCCCAACACTGTGACTCAGGGGCATCCAATGAAGTTGTTGGGAAATGGAGGTAGGAATGGCCACTGCCATAGGTGTCTTTAAAAGGGGGTAATATTAATTAATTGATAATTATCTGGTCCCTGCCACATGGGGGGGGGGGAAATGCGCGGACAAAGTGCAGCTTTTGAAAGCCGCACCAAAATAGGCACGCGGTGGAGGGATCACACAGATCCCATGAGCCGCCGCACACTTTCTCCCTGGCATGATCAGATGCCGGGGAGACCGGGGAGAAAGCCACGATACAGAGAGGGAGGCTGCCAAACTGCGCATGTGTGAGCATGCGCAGTTCGGCCAGGAGCCTCGGATGTGCCGGCAGAAGGACGCGCCGGTGATCCCACGGTCGCGCTTGCCGCGGCCTTTCTGGTAAGTCCACCTCTAGGGGTGGTTCTTTTTTGTAGCGGGTTTTCGGCCTGAAGGGCCGGATCGGGGATGGGTGCGTGCTGCTTCCCAGATGTTGCAGTGCGATCGCGCCCGTTTGCTGCACCCCCGATCCGTCCCTCTCCCGGCTGAAACCCTTACGTGTGACCGGGGCCGTCGTATGGCAGTGTGTGTAGTATAGCCAGGAGAGCCTAAGATTGTCTGGCAGCCAGAAGTTCCAGCTCTTTTAGTGTTATGCACCACTAGGTGGTGAGCTAGAGTTGTTTTAAGAGGTGGTTTGCCATTGCCTGCCTCTGCATCATGCCCTGGTTTTCCCTGGAGGTTGCCCATTCAAATACTAGCCAGGGCCGACCCTGTTTAGCTTCCGAGGTCTGACAAGATTAGGCTAGCCTGGGCTATCTAGGTCAGGTAAAAAGGGATTTGATAGTTTCATGGATTCCATCAATAGCTACTAGCCATGATGACCAAAGGGAGCCTCCACATCTAGGAACAGCAAACCTCTGAATACCAGTGCTGGTAGTGCTTGTTTGGCCCTCCGGTGCAACTGGTTGGCCACTGTGTAATATAGGATGCTGGAACAGATCAGCCGCTGGTCTGATCCAGCAAGGCTCTTCTGAAGTTCTTATGGTTCCTTTGATGGCTCACCTAGAGATAGCAACCCATATCAATGACAAATCTACCAAAGGACCATATGTTAAAAGACTTCAAGCCCAAACCACCAAATCAGGGCAGGAGTCTTTTATGGGGGGCTGGCCAAGCAAGGCAAACAATAAAAAAAGGCTGAAGTGGCTCTGATCTGGATAGCGCCGGCAACTCCAGTCCAGTGTTCCCTCTAAGCTGAGTTAGTGTGAGCTAGCTCACAGTTTTTTTGCCTCTGGCTCACTCATTTTTGTCTTAGCTCAGGAAGGATGGCTTGGGAGCAAACTAATTTATGCAGTAGCCAAATCGCTTGCTCACAACTTTATGGGGGGCTGGCCAAGCAAGGCAAACAATCAAAAAAGGCTGAAGTGGCCCTGATCTGGATAGCGCGGCAACTCCAGTCTTGTCAGATCTCAGAAGCTAAGCAGGGCTGCCTCTGGCAAGTAATTGGAAGGGAGACCTCCAAGAAATACCAGGGCTCAGAGGCAGGCTATCAGGTCACTTCTCTGAAAAACATCCAAGCCCCCAGTAGGTGTCACTGGAAGTCTCCATGATTTCCAGGCATACAAGCACACACACACACACAAATACCCCCCTAGGGTTGCCAGATCCCCTGGGGAGGCAGGGGTCTGCCCCCTTTAGGGTCCTCTGTTCTGCTGGCCTGGATCTGGCTGGCAGGGGGAATCCCGCTCCCAAAGTGCCTGGATCAGGCCAACGTGCCCAGCATGATGACATTGCTCAGAGGTGATGTCATTGCGCTGGGCACATTGCCACGGGAACGCTCTAGCACTCGGCCTGAAAACTCTATGGTATCATAGAGTTTTTAGCTGAATGCTAGAGCGTCCCCGTGCCGATGTGCCTAGCGCGATGATATCACTTCTGGGTGATGTCATCGCGGCACGTGTGGTACACGTGCACACCAGAAGATCCCAGGAGAGGAGCTTCTCCCCCCTGCCAGCAAAAGGTAGGGACCTGGCAACCCTGCCCCCCCTCAAGGCTGAAGTTAGTCCTCGTGCCTCAGGGTAGTTCTGCCACCAGTCCCCTTCTACTATCCAGACAGCTAGAGACCAAGGGACAAAGTCTCAGGTCCTCCTGGAACGAAGTCAAGAAAGTCTCCCTTGTATGGTAGGACACCTTCAGGGTGACTTTCACATACAATTACTCTGGTATCTGTAGCCAATGAGGATACTACAGGATTCAGACTGAAGCTTCCTAAATTCAAGAACTCCACAAGAATATAATTAAAGTGATTTATTTAAAATTGTGCAGAAATAATCAAAACAGAAGAGTAAACGGTGAGGATAAAAATAACAAAGATACAGCCCAACTAAGCACTTTGCAAACTATGGTTCAAGGTTTCAGATGTCATCCAACAGCAGACTGGGGTCTTCAAGGTTCGAAGCTTCAAAGTCCAAGACAAGGTCTCCAGTCAGGAAGAGCCACCAAACAAGACATTCCCCAGACTCATCCAAACACAGGGCCAGACAACAGCAAACACCCAAGGCAGTGGCCTGCAGCCTGATACAAAAGTCAACACAATGTCTTAGTTAGAGCAATAAACTAGAATGAAAACCTTTACCTTATGTCCCAGGGCCTATGTTGGCCTGATTCTATTTAGCCAATCAGGGGTAGGGCAAATGATGTAAGCCAACCTCCAGACCTGGTGCTAAGGTGGTGATCTAACCAATCAGAGGGGCTTGTCAGTTAACCAGACACTCTACAGCTGCATCAGGTTCAACTGAACAAACACTTTTCTCTCCCACCCATGATCTCAGGCACTAACATGGTGGCATGCACCCTCCCCTGTCTCAGGTCCTTGGAGCTACAAGGCCTAATGGGGTGATGGGCAGCTGGGTTACCTCTCATTTCTCTTATCTGTGGCTCTGATGCTTCTAACAACTTGCTTTGTTCCAGAGGGAGGAAAAATCTTTCTTTGGTTCAGCCTCTTTCCCAGGCCATTTTCACTAGGCCAAGAGCCAGAACCGATGTTAAAAACTTGAACAGGAAACTGTGGAGGAAAACCAGTTCCTTGACACCATGTCTCTTTCCAACTTAGGTCTACCCTGGGGCATTTCTATTAGCAAACCACTCGAACAACTGCTTGGGGCACCGCTGGCAAGCAAAGGGCATCTTTTGAGCTCAGAGCATCTTGACCTTTCCCGATCCTGTAAGATCTCGGAAGCTAGGCAGGACCGACTCTGACAAATGCTTGGAAGGGTGACCAACAAGGAATACCAGAGGCAGGATGCAGAGGCAGGCTAATTAAGCCACTTCTCTGAAAAACATCCAAGCCCCCAGTAGGAGTCACCAGAAGTCAACCACGACTTCCAGGCAAGCATGTGCACACGCACACACACATGCACACACTATCTATCCATCATCATCATCATCATCATCATCATCATCATCATCATCATCATCATCATCATCATCATCATCATCATCATCAATCAACACTAGCTTGTGTATGTGTGGGTTCTTTAACTTTCAAGGCATATCCTTCAGGAATATATGGTTGATACCTCTTTCCTTCCTGTTTCTTTTCTCAGCCCTGCAACTGGAAACAGATTCCTGAACGAAGCCTCCATGAGGTCTTGGCCCAAAACAAACAAGGAGAAAGCAGAACAAGCAAGGAGAGTTGGCCTCTTAGCAACAAAGGGAGAATTGTGGGGAAGGAATTGTTTTCATGATGTCTGGGGGTGGATGTTCAGAGAGGAACAACACGCATGTGTTCCTTATTTTTAGTTTACTGTTGAGATCAGGGCTTTCCATAGAAAGATGGGCAGGGGTTTTGCTCTGCGTGGGAGTTATGCATCACTTTGTAAATCTTCTTAGTTTAAGTGTGTGAAGGAGACTGCAGTTGTTCCTCGTCAAGGAGAAAAACACTCAACATATGCTCAGAGGTACTTCATTATCCCTGGCGCAAAATAAACAAAAATAAAAAAGGAGAAAGCAGAATAAGCAAAGAGAGCTTGCCTCTTAATAACAAAAGGAAAATTGGAATTCTGAGCTATAGATACATTGATTCCAATTTGTCTGAAGAAATGTGCTTTGCACATGAAAGCTTAAAGTAAAGGTAAAGGTTTCCCTTGCTCGAAAGCCAGTCGAATCCGACTCTAGGGTTGCGGTGCTGATCTCCGTTTCAAAGCTGAAGAGCCAGCGCTGTCCGAAGACATTTCCGTGGTCATGTGGCCGGCATGACTAAACACCAAGGCACATGGAACGCTGTTACCTTCCCACTGAGGTGGTACCTATTTATCTACTTGCAATTTCTTGCTTTCGAACTGCTAGGTTGGCAGGACATGAAAGCTTACACTTTGAATAAAACTTGGTCTTAAGGGTGCTACTGAACTCAGACTTTGTTCTGATGGTGGGCTTGTTGCTTTTTAGTTTTGTTTCAGTTTTCCTCAGCAGCAGTAAGTGGAACATTGTCTTCTGAATTATATATGCATAATGTAATGTATGTTTGTGGCCAAGGCTAGATTTGAAGCAGAAACTTCCTTGTTCACCATTCAGGCTCTTATACTGAATATAGCTGAAGTATTTTCTAATGTCGTTGTGGTGTAGGCATGCCCTTGGCATTTTCAAAATTGTGAATGAACATTAGCTCAACAGTCCTTACAACAACCATGTGATCAATGTTATTACCTCAGAAGAGAACGGAGGTTGAGACAGCTCCTTTTTTTCTCCCAGTGTTCCAGGGTATTCAATCATACATCAAAGATGTCTCTCCCTAAGAAACTCTGAATTCTTCCTATCTGAAATATCAACTTTATGTCATCCTGTCATGAAATGCTGACTTCCAACTCTTCAAGGCTTATTTCTTGAATGTGTAAACAAAGCACGAGCTTGTTAATTTTGCATACGTGATCATAGAAGGTTCCTTATGTTTCCTAATTTGATGATCGACCCTCATTCAAAATCAGTTTTAACCAGGTTTTGTGCTTTTCAGAACATTCTGAGCTGTTGCCTAAAATTGTGGGTGGACTATCATCGTGGTTGCATGTGATTTGGAAGACCCTGATTCAAAACTTGCATCCCCTGTGAACTCACAAGATGGTCTTGGTGTCTTTCACCTTCACATCTACCATATGGAATAATATTGACTTGTACTATATTCCAGCAAACTCTTATTTAGTTTTCATAAATCCATGTGTGTGTTTTTTGGAAAAACATAAATCCATGTTGTGTTGTTCAGGAACTCTTGGGAAGAGTGCGTGGGATAAGAAAATACAGGGCTTTTTTTGTAGAAAAAGCCCAGCAGGAACTCATTAGCATAACAGGCCACACCCAACAGCAGAAACCCATTAGCATATTAGGCCACACCCCTGACAGCACAACTCATTAGCATATTAGGCCACACCCCACATGTTACCAGAAGTGTAGTAATCAAACCACACCCACCTTTTGCTTCTTATTCTGTTTACTTTGTTGTCAAAACCCTGGGCTTTTTTTGTAGCAGGAACATCTTTGCATGTTAGGCCACACACCCCTAATGTAGCCAATCCTAATGAGTGTCTGCTGTTGGGTGTGGCCTGTTATGCTAATGAGTTCCTGCTGGGTGTGGCCAACTCAGGAGCCAGCCGGAACTCTGTTCCTGTGCGTTCCTGCCCAAAAATAGCCCTGAGAAAATACATTGGAACGTCCCTGGTCATCCCAGTGCCGTCTATTAAATTGCCCTCTTTTTGGTAGGCATGCCTCATTGGATACATCGTTTAGTTAGTACAGCAAAGTTGCACAGTCAGGAAAACATGGGATCATGCACAGCAAACATGTTTGAGGCAAGCAGATTGCAAAAAAAATTGAGGTAGGTGCACATCCATTGCATTCAAAAAGTGACAGAAACCAAATCATAGAATCATAGAGTTGGAAGGCACCTCCAGGGTCATCTAGTCCAACCTCCTGCACAAGGAAGGAAATTCAGAAATACCCCCCTTACACCCTCAGTGAACTCTGTTCCATGCCCAGAAGATGACAAAAAAAAAAAAAACCTCCAGC
>NW_015160231.1:831287-834992 GCF_001447785.1 Gekko japonicus
GCTCTAACTGTCAGAAAGTTCTTTCTAATATTTTTTTTACTTAATCTCAACCCATTGGTTCTGGTCCACCCTTCTGGGGCAACAGAAAACAACTCTGCACCATCCTCTATATGATAGCCCTTCAAGTACTTGAAGATGGTTATAATATCACCTCTGAGTCATCTCCTCTCCAGGCTAAACTTACCCAGCTCCTTCAACCTTTCCTCATAGGACTTGGTCTCCAGACCCCTCACCATCTTCATTGCCCTCCTCTGGACACTTTCCATCCTTCTTAAATTGTGGTGCCCAAAACTGAACACAGTACTCTAGGTGAGGTCTAACCAGAACAGAGTAAAGAGATACCATCACTTTGCATGATCTGGACACTATACTTCTGTTGATAGAGCCCAAAATTGCACTTGCCTTTTTAGCTACCACATCACACTGCTGACTCATGGTTTACTAAGACCCCTAGATCCTTTTCGCACATACTACTGTCAAGACAAGTCTCCCCCAACCTATAATTATGCATTTGATTTTTTTCCCTACCTAAATGCAGAACTTTACATTTATCCCCATTGAAATCCATTTTATTTGTTGTAGCTCAGTTTTCCAGCCTGTCAAGATCATCCTGTATCCTGACTTTGTCTTCTACTGTATTTGCTACCCCTCCCGATTTAGTATCATCTGCAAATTTAATAAGCATTCCCTCTATTCCTTCATCCAAATCATTTATAAAGATGTTGAACAATACAGGTCCCAGGACAGATCCTTGAGCCACTCCACTTGTCACTCCTCTCCAAGAGGATGAGGAACCAGTCACAAGCACTCTTTGGGTGCGATCTGTGTCAACCAGTTACAGATGATCCACCTAACAGTCATAGGATCCAAACCACATTTTACTAATTTGTGAACAAGAATATTATGTGGAACCTTATCAAAAGCCTTAAATCAAAAGAATCCTTTTTCTTATCACAAACGGCTAGCTAATCTAGCTACGTGTGTGTGGATATATGCTTGCCAGGGCAGGTTCCTGGCAGGTTCTCACAGACTCTGCACTGCCACTTCTGTCACTTGTTTTTCCCTATTGTTTTGGGTCTCCTCCAGTGTTCCCTCTAAGCTGAGTTAGTGTGAGCTAGCTCACAGTTTAGCCTCCGGCTCATGCCTTTTTGTCTTAGCTCAGGAAGGATTGTCTCCAGAGCCAACTAATTTATGCTCACTCACAACTTTAATGCCAGTAGCTCACAAAGTAGATTTTTTGCTCACACGACTCCACAGCTTAGAGGGAACATTGGTCTCCTCCCTCCCTTTCCACATGTGTTTTGCTCCCTCTGGGACTACTAGGGAGAGCAAAACACATTGGGGAGAAAAACCCCCGGAAGCAATAGGGACAGATATGAGTGACAAAAATGACAGTGCAAAAGTATAGAAACGTCTTGCCTGTTGCAAGAGCACAAGGAGAAAGAGAGAACAGCATTGCACAGGAAAAGGAAGAGGAGGAGGAGTCAGAGAAAAGCTCCCAGCTTAGAGGAGAAGAGGCATCCTATTCAGTTAGGATGGTAACAACTGAGTAACAAGAGACCATTTGCAAGACAATAATGACTGGGAAAGGACCTCATAAGTATTAGGCCCCAATGCGCCCTCTAAGCTGCGGAGTCTTGTGAGCAAAAATTCTACTTTGTGAGCTACTGGCATTAAAGTTGTGAGCGAGTGATTTGGCTGCTGTATAAATTAGTTTGCTCTGGAGCCATCCTTTCTGAGCTTAGACCACAATGTGTGAGCCGGGGCTTAAAAAACGGTGAGCTAGCTCACACTAACTCAGCTTAGAAGGAACACCACATATGATATTGGCAGTGTGGGATCTGCCCCTCAGACCTGCATTTTCACTGCAAAAAGCAGCCTGGGGGGGGGCAGAGGGGCAGGAGAGACATTAATTTTGTCCCTGTGCCATTTGCCTGACTGGAAATGCCTTCCTGGGGTGCTTTACATTTCCAAAGGGGGGGGGGGAAAGACCAACATGATACAGGTAGGAAGAACAAAACTGACCTTCCCCTGTACCATGGCTTTGATTCATATCAGCCTCACACCCACACAACTAGTTGTTGAAGCTAAATGCACATCTGGGGACCCACTCCTGGATCCCCAACATCACAACCAGGGCTATTTTTGGGCAGGAACGCACAGGAACGGAGTTCTGGCTGGCTTCAGAGTGGGCCACGCCCACTATAGCCAAAACCTCTGCATGTGTGGCTACAGAGGGAAGTCCTGGAGAGTGACACACACCCCCGGCGACTGCAAGGCGGGCAGGCCAGCGGGGTCCCTGGAAGGATCAGGGAGGCATTTAAATGCCTCCCCGTGCCTTTCCCGGCCTGTCCAAGGGCCGGCTTTCCTGGGCTCCCCGCAGCCATGGGGTGCCCGGGCAAGCCAAGGGAAGGTAGTTTAAACTGGCTCCACTCCAGGGGCCGGCTTGTCCGGGCTCCTCACAGCCGCGGGGCACCCGGGCAAGCCGAGGGAAGGCATGGGGTGTGACCTAATATGCCAATTAGCAATGCTGTCAGGGGTGTGGCCTAATATGCTAATGAGTTCCTGCTATTAGGCATGGCCTATTATGCTAATGAGTCCCTGCTGGGCTTCTTCTACAAAAAAGCCCTGATCACAACTGTCTTGGCTCTGCACCTAGGGTTGCCATCTCTGGGTAGGGGAATTCCTGGAGATCTGATGTTGGAGCCTGTGGAGGACAAAGCTGGGGAAGGGAGGAAGCTCAGCAGAGAGGTGGAGTGCGCCCTCTGAAGCGTCCATTTTTCTCCAGGGCAACTGATTTCTGTAGCCTGGAGAACTCCAGGACACACCTGGAGGTTGGCAACCATATCTGAGTCTGTTTCCATGCTGGAAAGTAGACATAATAATTTTCATGCCTCCATGATCTATATATCTAATTCCCAACTGTGCCCCCATGTGCAGATACTTGTGCACTTATGCACTCATTTTAGACCTGAAGAAGGAACATTTACATCTAATATGGTATTCAATGAAATACTTTAATTAAAAGCAACAATAACAAATATTACAAGCAACAGAAGAATACAGAAGTGAAAAGAACTGTGATTTAATACAGAAACACACAAAAGCAACAAGGAAACAAAAAGAAAAGGATTAATGTTTTGCATACATTTTGTGTACTGTACGGCGTGGGTCTCATCACAACTAGGAGTATATACATTTAGTAATTACAAATCCTACACTGCAGTTTTTTAAAAAAATGCAATTACAATTTCAAACTAACTACAATACATTATGCAACATTTTGTTGCGGGTCCCCACTTGTACCTTTCTAATCAGTTGCTAGCGGCAAGAACCTAGACATTAATACCGAATCTGAATGCAGGCAGTGCTGGGGTTTTCCAGATGAGCAATATGCAAGCGATAACAAAAGCAGAGGCAACCAAATTAGCGCCCTTAAATTTACAGTCTCCATGATGCTGGAAGTTTAAAAATAAGGATCCTTTCACCTACAACACTAAAAGCTCCTCTGAATCTCTCAGTTCTTTTTGTAAACAAGGAATTCAGTATAGGAAGCAGAAGAGAACGATTAGACAATGGGGTATTGCATCTTAAAAAGAGGCATTGGAAATGCAAAAACCATTTCACTGTCGTGCCACTGAGCTAGGTAATAGGATAATGGGTTAGAAACAGTGAATTGTATATCTATCCTGCTATTTTTATTTT